>NC_056741.1:10622686-10722686 GCF_019279795.1 Protopterus annectens | reverse complement strand
AAAACACTATACTGCGGGGCGTGGCCAAGATGCCTAAGTGTTAGCAGCACTTTTCTGATGCTCTGTCTATAAAGATTGTTTCTGACAAGATTTTTAGGTTCTAACCTAAAAAAACTTTGAAGTTTTTTCTCACAGCTTATACTTCTTGATAATGTGGATTATTTACAAAGACAAAATTAAACTTTTAGAGTTTGTATCACAAAATTTCCTGTCAGACGTTCTACAGTTCTGTACAACTGGACAAAACTATGAGTTACACAAGAGCCTCTCCTCAGGTCAGTTCTGTGAAAAAATAACTTCACACAATAATTTCCAGTATCCAGGACCTCTCAGTGAAGATGGATAATTTAGAAAAGATTATGGAGAACATGAAAAAGTCAAGCAAGAAACAAACAGAAGACCTGAAGGAAATTATTACCCTGCATTCAGAACAAATAGCAGCCATAGTGGAAACTGCAAATGACATTGATGGGAGACAGATGGAAAATGACACCCAGATTGACTTCCCTCTAAACAGAATAATCATTTACTCGAGAAAGTCGAAGACCTGAAGCCCAGATTAAGAAGGAACAATGTTAGAATATATGGGGTACCCGAAAAGATGGAAGGAAGTAATATGGTCCAGTTTTTAAATGATTGGTTGCCTGAAATACTGAATCTTCCTGAGTCTTTCTCATTTGGGATTGAGAGAGCTCACAGGTCTCTATCCAACACATCTTTCTCTAAAAACCCTAATGCAGTGAGATCTCTGTTACATTTTTATCAACACAGGACATGGACTTAGTATTAAGAACAGCTTGGTCAGGAAATCCAATACAACTTGATGGGAAAAATATAAGGTTTGATAATGACTACAATAACAAAAAGAAAAGAATGTGTCCCTCTTATCAAAAGCTTGAAAAAAGATGATATAAAAGCTCAGATCTTGTTCCCCACAACAATTAAGATTACTCTCTCAGATGGACAAAAATATTCAATAACCTCGAAGAAGCAACAGAGTTTGTCAGAAAGAATAAACTGTTGGATAAAATAGAAGATATGGACATTTTATTACCTAGCCTGAAAAGACAAGCTATCAATGGTAATCCATTTATAAAGGATAAAAATACCAAAAAAAAACTAAAAGGGAAATAAATGTTTTAATTGCCACTTCCAATATTATATATATATATATATATATATATATATATATATATATATATATATATTTTTTTTTTTTTTTAACTGATATTCTATAAATAGATAGATCTATACATGAACAGGCAGTTCAATCATAACCTAGTTGCTGATTACTTGATTATATATAAGCACCAACTGCTGCTGATATACTGTTAATTTTTCATATATTTCATGTGTGCCTTTATATAGATTAAAATATATATAATATAAAGTTATCACCATCTTAGAGGCACTATATCTTTTAGCAAAACTGTTGATGGAAGGTGAAAGTAATAATATGTGCTTTTGACTTGATGGTGTTGTGCATTGGGAGCTACATGGGGTGTGGGGGGCAGAGAAAATACACTTGTCAAGTTTACTCAGATTTGTCTCTTATTCTACTATGCTGAAAATGAGAGTGTAAATGTGTATTAACTGATATTTTCTGCTCACAATTGAGTATATATGTTTTAAATCATAGTGACTTTTTACAGTATTCATTAACATGGTGGGCACTGTCAGTTTTGATGTTATACAAGTTTCTGGTATAACAGTTTCTTTTCTACCATCAACGCGATGGTTGTGCATGTTTAGTTTCCTTTTCCTTTCATGTAAATCTTGCTAATTCTGTCCTCGAGATGATTTTTACCGCTAGAATGATTAAAGCTTCACCTACCTAGTGTCTCGAGCGCCGTACAGCCGTTTTTTCACTCACAGCAGCTTCCCTGTTGATTTTCTATGTGAAAGAAGGAAATGTGCGACCTTTGAACTTTTGTCATCACTGTGCGATTCTAAGCGATGAAAGGAATACCAGATTTTGGTTGCTGGACTCCAATACAAACTGTCTCAACTTTCCTATAGTTCACGGATGTAATCCTATTTGAAACTGTTCAAAAAAATGTACTGGACATGTTTTTATTCACAATGCTATTCAGCTATGTTCTTTTTATATGATAATCACGTTTTATTAACTGGATAAATGTAAGAAGTTATTTTCAATGCTCCTAATGCTCAGCACTGCTAGGGTAAGCTGATTCTGCTGTTAAATGCAAAATGAAGGATTGTGATACTTTTGGCATATAAGCTTGCACTATGATAAGCTATATGGGGAAAAAGAAAAAACATAATAGTATTTACATGTTTAGCAATACGTGTATGTGATATCTTATTTAAACCTAATGTCAACTTAAAGGTTATGTGCAAACATGATAACATATATTACTGATCTTACATATATGCATCCTCTGGAAGATTCATGCAGTCACATAGATGGGCTAGAATATTTTATTAAATACATACATATATATATATATATATATATATATATATATATATATATATATATATATATATATAAAATGGATTCACTACAGAATCTCGAAATACTGAAATCCTGAATTTCAGTATTTTGAAATTCTATGCCCGAAAGCTTTAAATCTCGAAACCCCATAACCACGAAATTTAAAATTGCGAACCTACACTACAAATACACCACACACATACACAGAATGTCCCCCACAATCAAACATACAATCCTACACTACAGACAAGAAGGGGGGCAGGCCCCCCTTGCACCCCCACCCCCCCCAACTTATATATACCAACTTCGAGATTGCACAATCACACACACAAAGGTAACTCACGCCCACACATTTCACGGCCAAAATACACACTAACATACACTAAAGCCCCTAACCAACACACTCATACATACTTACCTGAACTTACACCTATCCATTCACACAGCGCAACACCAGAAGCTCCAGACTTCGGGATTTCATATTATGCGCTTCTGATGTTTCGCGATTTCAAACTTTCAGCCACAGAATTTCGAAATACTGAAATTCGGGATTCTATAGTGAACCCATACATACATATACATATATATATATTTTTTTTTTTTTGTTACAATAAATAGTAAAAGTTATAATAGGGGAAAATGTAGTGCTCAATACATGAGTAAATGACAGGACAACTTTCATAACTTTAGAGGTATCTCTTCATTGTTTTTCATAGCTCTTACATAATGTTTTCAGTAAAAAGTTCACTTAAGAAATCCTTGTTAGCATATCATTCTCATGGTTTTCTTCTGAAGTGTGTTAAATATTAGTAAAATTAGTCAGGTTATATCCTTTTTTACATTCTATTCTAAAGGCTTTCTATTAATTACAAAATATAAAGGGTTTGATGTAAAAATGACATTAAGTTAGTCAAAACCCTTATAACACAAGTGTAAATCTTTGTGTTTATTCCATTATTTTACTAACAAATGTTTTACTATTTAGCAATCTCACGATATTTATCACTTGAAATAGAATGGTTTGTGACATTGCTGTTGGACACTTTATTTTATGTTTACAGTTGTTGATTAAGGTAGTTAACTTACAGTTTAATGACACCCTAAATGGGTTGTTTAGAAATCTTACATGGGTCAGGAGAGTCGTCACATCTTAAAACATAGTGTATTATTTATAAAACAGATATTCTGGATTTATAAAACATAGACAGAAACATTAGACTAACAATGGCTATCGATTGTAGGATGGTAAAAGATGGCTTCAATGACTTGTTAATTGAACCAGGAATTCCAGATTCCATGTTTGGTATTGTACATAGTTCTGATTATATAGTAGATATGTTTAAAGTTAAACTTTTGTCCATAATAGAACATATAATAAACGAATGTCTTCAAATATGTCTATATATAAATGTGTTTTGCTTAATACCAATGGCCTTAATAATAACATAAAGAGGGGAAGTTTATGTAAATACTTTAAAACAAACAGAGTGGCTATTGATTTTATACAAGAAACTCGCTTAATAGAAAAGGATGTAAATAGATTGTTTTTTAATGGTTATTCAACACTTGTTGTTTCTCATTACCAGACCAAGAGGAGGGGCACTATGACTTTGTGGAAAAAATCCTTACCTAAGATTATTGTTTCAGATTCGGACAAAAATGGTATGTTAAGTATGGTAGCTTTGGAAATAAATAGAAAATATATCATCTTAGTTAATGTATACTGGATTCCTGGTATCGGAGCAGGAACAGCAAACAAGTACTTAGAATTAATTTCATTTCAAACAAAGCTAAATGAGATATTATATGTGCAGGAGACTTCCACTGTATTCCAAGAATGACACTACTAAGAATGGTAACTTTAAAATGTCAGCTACAGCAAAAAAAAAATAATTTAATTACCACTTCAAACTTGAGGGATATTTATACCATAAGAGAATCAGAATCTCTACAATATACACATTACTCTTTTAGGTTTGGCACCCAAACAACTACTGACAATATATTTGTTACTTATAATCTAATATCTAAGATACAGGAAGTTAGGATCATCTCATAACCATTGTCCGACCACAACGCTATTTTTTTTAAAGTGCGCATATCACCCAAGGGACTTGATTTACTGGCAAAGATTACCTGCATATACTACCAAATTAAAGGATTTTTGAGAATGGCTGTTAAAAGAAATAAATCCTTCCTAGATTTTAATGATAACGAGGCCTCTAGAATTATACTTTGGGATACATTTAAATCATACCTATATGGCAAAACTAAAAGTTGGTACGTCAACAAAAGGAAGGAATGGGACAAGGAGTTAATAAATATACAGTCAAAAATCAATACATTAGAAAAGAACTTGGACAAAAACAAGTCGCAAAAGTTACTGAAATAGAACAGCTGAATAGGACATACACAGAAATTCTGAATCATAAAGTAGCAATAAATCTAGAAAAAATAAAACTACAGACCTATTCTACTAATCCCAAGAATATGCATAGACTTGCACTTAAATCTAGAAGCCTGACAAAAGCTAATCATATTTAAGAAATTATAGACAACTCCACGAAGAAACCTAAACATGTAACAGATTTAAAAGAAATATTAGAGGCCTTTAGAGCACATCATGAAACAGTAAATAGCGCCAATCTAAATAACACTGATAATAATATGAGACACACATTTCTGAAAGATAACATTGATAAGAGGTTAACAAAGGAACAAAACGTTAGACTTCTTAAATCTGTAACATTAAGGGAACTTAAGGGAACAATACAAAACATTAAAAATAATAAGACCCTAAAGATTCTAATAGATACTTTTAAAGAATTCAGAAAGAACGATAGCATGTTTCCCTCATGGAAATATGCTATGATTTCACCTATTTTGAAACATGACAAGGACCCTAATTTTATACCATCTTACCATCCCATTTCCCTTCTGAATGTGGATTACAAGATTTTTACATCAATTCCAGCAGATAGATTAAAGCATTTTTGCCAAAAATAATAAAAGATGATCAAACAGGGTTTATTTCACACAGGAAAGTCCAAGATAATTTAATTAGACTACTAACATTAATAGAATATACAAGCAAAAAAAAAATGCCCTGGATCAGCTGGAAAACCAGAGGTGATAACATATTGGACCTGGTCGTCACAAACATGGGCGACAGGTGTTCCACACCGGAGGTCAACCCGTCACTAGTTAAATCAGACCATAAACTAATCACTCTGGATGTCCACACCCCCACCACCCCCAACTAAGGAAACCACAGTAAAAAACTTTTCTAAAGCAAACTTCACCTTACTTAAGACAGAGGTGGTAAGTTTCACAGCCCCCACGCTAAAGGATAACGCTGCCCAAGATGCAGAAACCTTTACAAATGCACTTTATGAGCACCTACAAAGATGCATAGATCATGCCATCCCTAGCACAACCAAGACTCACTCCTCTAAGAGAAGGAAACCAGTCTGGTGGACCCCTGCCATAAACAGGCTATACAATAGAAGGAGGAAACTAGTTCAGAAAAAAAGCAAATCCCAAGAAGGAAAGACATCCCTGATCAGTATCAGTAAGAAACTAAGGTCCCTCATAAAATCATCCAAGGCTAACTTCGAAAGAAAAATAGCCAAGGATTCAAAAGATAACCACAAAGCCATCTTTAGCTATGTTAAGAATCTAAGTGGCAACTCGCAGATATGCACTGAACTGGTGTAAAACAGCACAAAATATACTGAACCTACTGATACTGCCAACATCCTGGCAGATAGATTCAGTGCAAACTTCACCCCCAAAAGGGCCCACAACAATACCAGAAAAGTGTAGTGTCCAGGAAATCACAGACGCACAGGTGAAAACAGCCCTTTCAAAAGCCAAAAACACAGCGTCAATGGGGCCAGATGGTGTCCCAGGTGGCATCTTGCACGAACTACAGAATGAACTAATGCCCCACTTAAGCTGTTCAACCTCAGCCTCTCCACAGGCTATGTACCCATAGAATGGCACACAGCAATGTTTATTCTGCTCCACAAAGGAAGGGCCACAACTGACCCTGTTAACTATCGCCCCATAAGCCTTACTAGCCTGGTCTGCAAGGCTATGGAGCGCATCATCGTGGAACTCATTAACAAAGACATTGGGAAGTTCCAAACACTTGGCCCGACAAAGTTTGGCTTTGTTAAGGGCAGATCATGCCTACTAAACCTGGTTGACTTTTTCGAGATAGTCACCAAGGCCATAGACGAGGGAAAGGTTGTTCATACGGCCTACCTTGACCTCGCCAAGGCTTTCGATACCATTCCCCACTCGGGTATTACAGAAAAACTCACCAGCCTGAACATAAACCCCTATGTCACGAAATGGGTTGCCAACTAGCTTCCAGACAGAACTCACACGGTAAGAATAGTGGGCTCCTGGTCCAACTCTAAACCAGTCACAAGTGGTGTCCCACAAGGCTCGGTCCTGGAACCCCTACTGTTTGTCATATACTTCTCAGAAGTACAAGCAAACACAGGAGGACTATGGCTAACCAAGTTCGCCGATGACTGCAAACTGGGAGCCATAATTGACTCTCCGGCTGACACGGACCTCTTCCAAAGGGGCCTTACTGAGACAGACACCTGGTGTCAATGTCATGGCCTCAAGCTAACTGTCACAAAATGCAGTCATCCCATTTGGGAAAAACAAAACACCCACGAATTACCACATAGGTGGCAGCCCCCTTAATACAGAAGAGGTAATAAGAGATCTGGGGACCCAGGTAGATAGTAATCTCTCCTTTGACGATCATATTGCCAAAGTAGTTAGGAAATCCTTCTATGTGGCCCATCTAATTACTAAAGGGTTCACGTCTAGAAATAGAGGTTATGGTGCCCCTCTACTCGTCACTCATCAGACCCATCATAGAGTACAATGCCCCATTTGGGATGTACCTCACAAGACACTTCCAACAGCTGGAGAGACCACAAAAGTACCTCACCAAGAGGATTACTGGCCTCAAACATATGTTCTATGCAGCGCGACTGAAAAAACTCCGGCTGTACTCTGGCATATCGCTTACTCAGAGGTGATCTCTGCCTGACTTACAAAGCCATGTCCAACTCAGAATTGATGGGCATGCTCCACCTAAAGAAATCCAAGTCACTGCGAGCCACGTGCTCTAGTGAGCTAAACCTCGCCATAACAATAAATAGAAAGTACAGTTGTGTACACTTACCATAAATGAGGATGTTCAAGTCTATTCACTGTTGCAGTCATTACATTTGGGTAATCTGCTGGCAGGTTGCCCTCAGTCAGCCTGATTAACAAAGTCTTGGGTCCTGCATCAGTTGCTGCCTCTTCTTCCATGACGTCAGGTCGTCAGGGGTATAAAACATGCAGCCAATGCCATTACATCAGTTTTTCTTGCCCCAGATGTCAGGTGCCCCCCAAATGGGGAGTAAAATACATATATATATATATATATATATATATATATATATATATATATGATTATAAACACAAAAATATACCTCCAAACAAAAGCAAATACACGAAAAAGGCTTTTATGCATAGTAAAAGAAAGAAGACGTATAGTAAATGAAAAACAGGGGGCTGGAGGGAGGGTAACCAGGACTGCAACAGTGAATACACTTGAACATCTACATTTATGGTAAGTGTACACAACTGTACTATGTTCATCGTGTTTCACTGTTGCAGTCATTACATTTGAGTATATTCCCAAAGCTAAGGTTGGGAGGATGGATTTATATAGCATTAGGACCAGCTATAAGGCCCTGCAAAACAGCAGTGGCAAAGCCAGCTCTGGATTTAGAGAAAATTGGTAAGTGATAATGCTTGGTGAAAGTATGAACTGAACTCCAGGTAGCAGCTTCTAGAATATCCCTGGTAGGAACACCTCTGAGAAAGGCTGCTGAAGTAGATGCAGCCCTGGTGGAATGAGATCTGATCCCCAGGAGGATAGGTTTTCCATGGTGCTTATAACAGAAATGAATGCAATGGCTTATCCATTTAGAAATGGTTTGCTTTGAAACAGCCTTCCTCTCTGCCCCCGCAGCAAATGCTATCAGCAGCTATTCAGATTTTCTTCGAGATTTAGTCCTGTCCAAGAAGAATCTAAGTTGTCTTTGTACATCCAATTAATGCAGAATCCGCTCCCCCTTGTTCTGTGGATTGGGAAAGAAAGTTCGCAAATGAATGGACTGATTAAGAGCCACACTGGATACCACCTTGGGCATGAATGATGGACTGGTCCTGAGTGACACCCTGTCCGCATGAAAGATGATGAAAGGCTCCACTGCCATAAGGGCCGGTAATTCAGATATCCTTCTAGCTGAAGTGATTGCTAAAAGGAAGGCTGTTTTCCAGGAAAGGAATTTCAAGTCTGCAGTTGAAGCTGGCTCGAAAAGAGGTAGAATGAGTTTCTCCAATACAAAGTTAAGGTCTCAGGCAGTGGTTGGAGCTCTCCCGGGTGGTCTCAAGTTTTTGGCCCCTCTGAGATACTGTTTCAGAAGAGGATGAGAGAAGAGGAGGGGTCTGTGTTGTAATGAGCTGAAATGGCTGAGGCATGGATTTTTATGGAAGAAAAAGACAGGCCCTTCTGAAGCATCTCAGTTAAGTATTGCAATATCTGAGGTAAATGGGGCACTGCTGTGCTCATCCCTTGAGACTGATTCCAGGCACAGAATCTTCTCCATTTGTCAGCATAAGATTTTCTAGTACTAGGTCTTCTCGCCTCCAAAATGACATCCATCACAACTTTGCAGAGGGATGGTAAGGGGGAATTTAAGTGATTAGCCAAGCTGCAAGATTCAATGTTTGGTGCTGAGGGTGCGGAATTTGGTTGTCCTGCTGAGACAGTAAGGAAGGTGTCTGAGGC
The DNA here is from genome assembly GCF_019279795.1 of Protopterus annectens. Taxonomy (NCBI): domain Eukaryota; kingdom Metazoa; phylum Chordata; order Ceratodontiformes; family Protopteridae; genus Protopterus; species Protopterus annectens. The sequence goes on along the minus strand of NC_056741.1, from coordinate 10,713,351 downwards.
AGGTGCCATGGAGAAATGTGTGACACACTGTGCAGGAGTGGGTACCAGTGTTGGCGAGACCAGTCTGGAGCAATCAAAATAATTTTTGGTTTGTCCCGTTTGACTTTTAGTAGAACTTTGGAGAGCAACGGCAGAGGGGGAAAACCACAGACTGATAGGTTTTTCCAGCTGAAGGACAGAGCATCCACTTTCCAGGCTTTATCTGTGGTGAGTTCTTGTGCAAATTTTGTCCAACTGGTAGTTTTGGGGTGAGGCAAAAAGATCCATGTCTGGGCTCCCCCATTTGTGTATCAACATGTTGAAAATCTGTGGTTCCAGTTTCCATTCATGAGGGTCCATGAGATTTCTGCTTAGTTCGTCTGCCAGAACATTCTACTTTCCCGGCAGGAATTGAGCTTGTAGTTGTACTTAGTAGCTCAAGGCTGTGTTCCACAATGCCATGGCTAGTCTGCAGAGGGGGTAGGAATGTGTACCCCCCTGCTTAAGTACCACATAACCGTGGTGTTGTCCGTCTTTACCAGTAATTGTCCTGGATGAAGGTAGTCCTTGAAGGCTGTCAGTGCATTCTGTACAGCTAGCATTTCTTTTTGAATATGTAGGTGCATTTGATTTGGGCTGCATTTCCTTGCTAGATGAGCCCCCCCCCCCCCCCCATGCATAGTCTGAAGCATCTGTAGTTAGTGTTTGGGTGGCAGGGGGTGGTGTGAATGGCAGTCCCTTGTTTTGGTGGCAGGCCTCTGCCCACCATAGGAACTCTAGGTGCAGGCAAGGTACGATAGGAATCATTGTTTCCAGGCTGTGACAATGTTGACGCCATAAACTTTTTAAGTACCACTGACGTTTCCTCATGTGCAGTCTTGCATATGGAATTAGAAGAATGCAGGAGGCCATGAACCCCAAGGCTTGCAGTATTTGCCTTGCAGATAGTAGGGTTTTTGTGGCCACCTGTGTGAAGCAAGTCACCAAATGAATTTGCTTTTCTGGCGTAAGGAAAGCTATCTGGGCAGCTGTATTCAAGCTTGCACCCAGGAATGTAATCTTTTGAGAGGGTACCAGTTGAGATTTATTTTCGTTTATGGTGTACCCTAGACAGGTTATAACTCTTTTTACAAACGCCAGATGTTTTAGAAAAATGGCCTGGTTTTCTGTCTGAATTAGACAATCGTCCAGGTATGGATATATTTGAATATTTCTTTGCCTGCAAAATGCAATTACTGGAGCCAGGCACTTTGTGAATACCCTGGGCGCAGTAGACAAGCCAAAGGGCAGTGCAGAGAACTGATAATGCATGCAGCCTGCCTTGAAGTGTAGGAATCTTCTGCAAGACTCCCTGATTGGGATATGCAGGTAAGCCTCTTTTAAGTCGAGAGTTGCCAATCAGGCATCCTTGCCTAACATAGGAAGTAACTGGTGAAGAGTCAGCATCTTGAATTTTGGAATGTCCAGAAAGGTGTTTAGAGTAGACAGGTCCAGAATTGGATGCCATGATTTGACTTTTCCGGGTACCAGGAAAAGTCTGGAATAGAAACCTTGTCCCTTTTCCTCTTCTGGTACTAGTTGAATAGCCCCCATGTTTAGGAGGGAAAGTACCGGTTAATGAGCCTCTGCCCACTGATTTGGGGGCAGGTCTGGCCACCTGTTTGGAGTTGGCAGCGTGTGGAAATAAAATCGGTATCCCTGGGACACTATATTTAAGACCCATTTGTCCTGGGTTATAACTTGCCAGTTTCTTGAATGAAGAGCCAGTTTTCCCCCCAAAGGGGTGGCTAAAAGGTGAGTGCTTGGTAATTTTAAAGGGAAGTCATTGAGACTGTTTACCATAGGGTGGTGCCTTGTTGTTTCCTGATTTGGAAGTGGAAGCACCCCATTGCTTAGTTCTGAAAGTCCCTTGGGACTGAAACCTGGTACTTTTGGAATGTCTGGGTTTGGCCGTAGTGGCTCTGGAAGGAGCTGGAAAGGACCAGTTCTTAGTAGGCCAATGCCTACTAAATCTAGGAGGTTGCACTTGTAAGAAATCTTTCACAGTTTGCATAGATTTAGCTTTATCTTCCATCCTTTTTAGAACTTCTTCAGCCTTATTGCCAAAAAGGCGGTCGTGCTGTAAAGGAGCATCCAAAAGTTTGGCTTTAACATGATCAGGCAGAGATTGCTCCTTTAGCAAAGCATGCCTTCTAAGCACAGACCCAGTAACAGCAGCCCTGCAAGAGGCCTCTAAAGAATCAAAACCACATTGCCAAGTATGTTTGCCAACTTGTTCAGCTGAATGCAATAAATCCTGCAAATCTTTATTCTCCACACAGTCAGAAATCAACATCATTTTCTGTTTAAGCAGTCCCATGATATGCTGTTGATATTTTAGCATATGGAATTGACAGTTTAAAGCCCTGATTGCTAAGGTTGCAGAAGTATAAACCTTTTTACCCCATCTGTCCAGCACCCTGGAGTCTCTATCAGAAGGGGTAGGATTTTTAGCAGTAGAAGCCTTAATGCCCTTGGGCCCCTAAGAAATGGTTTCAGGGTCCGCAGCATGATTTTTGAAAAGGAATTTGTGGGACTCGGGGACCCTGTAGTACTTGTTTGGTTTGCTAGGGGGCTGGAGGCAGGGAATCAGGAGCCATACTGGATTCCGAAAACACATCATCAACAATACCTAGTACAGCAGGTATAGCCAAAGGCCTATGCTGAGGAAGGAGAAGGAAATCCCAAAGCCTCTTTTTGGATTCAGAGAAATCCTGACTTTCCCAGTGGAAATGCTCCCTTAAGGTATGTAAAGTTTCCCCAAAAGAGAAATCCTCAGGCGGAGAAGCAGAGGGAATGGAATCCTTTGCATCAGAGTCCTCATAAGTAGGTATGGACAAATCCAGATCATTAGAAGAGTCAGAAGAAACAGAGTCCTGTTCTGAAGATTCATAGTCAAATTCAATCCTAGGCCACTTGAAGGGGGGGGGGGGGGGGTTGACTACCCCTGATTAGAGTAATTAAATCTTCGGCCATTTTGATCATTTGTTTTTTAGGCATAGGGGCCTGAACATGCGGCCTGGTCATCAGTTTTTTAGACATAGATCGAGATTTAGGCCTTAGCACTGAAGGTGGAGTCAGTTTAATATGCAAGTCTCTAGGCCTGAATACACCCTCAGAAGCCGGTGCCTGTTCAGCGGCTCCGGGCCCATCCATGGTAAAGATATCCACGGGTTCCATATGTGAAGCATCTCACGGCATACCAGACTCCAAATGGGTCTCAGTTGAGGCCTGCGAATCAGAAGTAGCGGGTATCAGGGACTGCGAAAGCACCTCACTGAGTACCGGCGAACTGGCGACTGGCTTAGGAGAAGTGTCGTCAGCAGTTTTGGACCTCAACGGCCTGTCTCTGTCTTTTTCTTTGCATTTTTTCGGTATTCCAGTAGTCAGATGGCTAGCCAACATCATTTCTGGAAAATTAAACCAAGATCCGAAATATTTTGAAGCAAAAATATACTGACGATGGATAGTGCGCTGATTAAACAAAGCACAAAATCAACAGCAAGGTACGTCGTGGTCAGGGCCTAGGCAAGGAATACAGTACAAATGAAAATCCTTATGAGGTATTTGCTTCCCACAAGTAATACAATTATTAACTTTTACTGACATCGACAAGGTGCAAGAAAAAGTTTCCCCAACGGGGTACTTAGCTTTTACATGAAGACTTTGGTTCTGAAACTCGAAAACAAAAATTCAAGAGTTGGCCGACTGGCACTTGTGAACTGCTTCTGCTTCAGGCACCGCACGGCAAGAAAGACTGATGTAAAGGCATCGGCTGCATGTTTTATACCCCTGACGTCCTGACGTCATGGAAGAAGGGACAGCAACTGACACAGGACCAAAGACTTTGTTAATCAGGCTGACTGAGGGCAACCTGCCAGCAGATTACCCAAATGTAATGACTGCAAAAGTGAAACATGATGAACGTCATGCTGGAGGGATAGATTCCTGTCACAGAGACTCCCCATGCTTTGGAACAAAATTCCAAACTACATTAGGCAGAGCCCCTCACTAACACTCTTCAAGAGAAACCTTGACAAGTGGATGGGTAACAGAAAATACACTCCTGGGATCACTTCATTGACTCTGCTTGACAGAGGATCAGTTAATTAATCAATTAGGTGGAGAAAGCCGACACACTCTGGCTAGGCTTATAAATGCCCTCGGGCAGATAGCCTAGTACCTACCAATGAACCTATGATTAAGTATCTAGGTATAAGCGTTGAAGCAAGCTGGAAAGACACTATGCAAATAAATTTCATAATGTTAATGAACACAGTCAAGGATCACTTAAACAAATGGAATAAAATGTTATTTACCATGGAGGAAAGGCTATCATTAGTTAAAATGATCATACTACCTAAAATCCTGTATGTCTTTCAAACCATATTAGCTTCTCCTTCCAAAAAACTAATGAAACAGCTTAACTCTATTAGTTAAATCTCTATGGTTTCCAAAAAAGCCAAGGATTAGTCATGCATGGCATTACAGAAGCTGGGAAAATGGTGGAATAGCATTTCCATATCTAGAACTATATATTGAATCAATTATTTTTAACATTATAAGTCAATGGTTAAATTATAAATATACTTCTAACTGGAAAAATCTACACAAAGCAATATTACCAGACAATTGTGGGGAAACAATAAACAATATGTTTTCTGAAGTAGAAAAAGTTTACTTAGAAAAAAAAAACATTTGCTTTAATGCAAGTAAAAAACAAAAGTTCTCTCCATTTGTTAACCACATAGTGAAGAACTTCAAACAGCTAATGTTCAAAGATTATAAGTTGAGAAACCTTTTATTTATAATGATTCCTACAGCATTAACAAATAAATGCTTGGAGTCTTATAACATGAAACAAATGGAAGAAATGAAAGGAAATGGACTAGTTTTCTGGTACCAATTTCTTGATCTTAATTATATACAGGAGACCACCTCTCTTATAGCAAGATATAACAATCAAAACAACTGGCTAAACATACACACTTTTAGAGAGTATATAGTCAATGAATTTAAAATAAATCAAATAGCAAAATTCACACCTAGACCCAAAATTCTAACACTTTTTTTGTGAAATCAAGACACTATGCACTGATGATGGGATATCAGTGTTGAGGTTATATAGCACACTGCAAACGGATTTACCAGCTCCAGATGAATCCCTATGGAACTATGCAGAAAAAGTCAATAAATCTAGATTTTCAGAAAAAGAGAAATCAATAGTACTTAAATCAGTTAGTAATACTATATCATCTTCCTTTTGGAAAATTTCCACATGGAAATTTATTCATAAAAGTTTTTTCGCTCCCCAAAAAGTGGCATTAATATCAGGTAATGAGACTTCAGCATGTTGGAGATGTGAAGAAATGGTATGTGGAGACTGGGCACATATGTTTATACAAAATGTAAAACTAATTCCCTTTTGGTTGGAATTTAAATCCTTTAAAGCGTTGTGGTCGGATAAATGTGAAGTCACTGACTCAATGTTATTATTTAATGCTCCGATCCCAGTGTGTGTTTCAGGTACAAAGCACACCTCCTCTGATCCCTCCTTGCAATAGCAAGAAAAAACATTACCTCAAATTGGAAAAGTAAAAAAAATTATATCTTTTGTGGACTTTATATCCCTGGCCAAAATAGCATGTAATAGAGAACTGATGACTGTAACTTCAAGGACTACAAGAATGACACATAAAAAACTAGCTTGGTTAAAACTTAAAAAATTGTTAGATAAAATGTGAATGTATTGACAAAGTCACATCTATTATGGACACTGTATATAGTTAGATTTGTTTCCATTGTTTAACAGTTTTGTTGCATCTGTATTTATGAAAAATCAATAAAAATTATGTGAAAAAAAATTATACTCCAAGGCACATACTTACTACCTACAAGTCAACAAACATCCATCTTCTCAAATTGGCATTGAGAAGGGTGCAGACAAGGTTGTCCTATGCCCCCCTATCTTTTTAATCTATACACTGAACCCCTTTTCCTTCTCATTTCTCAGAAAACTTTCCACCATATCCCTAATATCTTTAACAGTAAAAATTACCCTAGTGGCTTTCGCTGATGATCTAAATTTTTATCACATACACCCTAATTCAGACCTCCAGAAACTACTATCCACTATAGACACCTTCTCAACTTTCTCGAATTACAAACTAAACCTAAAGAAAACAAATATCTTCCCTATTAACTCCCTGTGTCAGCTTCCCACATACTCCTTAGCAGCTGGCATTAAAACTAACCAATCATTAAAATACCTAGGAATATCCTTCTACCAAGATTCTAAATAATATACAAATAGTATTATTAAACTCTGGTCAAACATACAACAGGATATTAGCAGAAGGGCAAAACTTCCAACTTCTCTTCCTTGCTAAAATAGCCACAATTAAAATGAATCTTCTACCTAGATTTCTATATATTTTTAATGCCTCCAATACCATTATCAACCTAAAATTCTTCATAACCATCCAATCCACAATTTCCAAACTTATTTGGGCCCCCAAATCAATCAGAATCACTTATAATAAATTGGATTACCATAAAGACTATGGAGGGTTAAGGCTGTCGGACTTTAAACTATACTATGATATCAAACTGTAATAGACCAATAACAATAGCTGACCACACCCCATCACAACAACAGTGGTCTCCAGCCTGGGTCAAACTATTACACAACTATATCAAAACACTATGCATAAACCCCAGAGCCCTCCCTTTCCTTTATAACAAGAATTTAAAAAAGTCTTAAAATACAGCCAATCATTAAACATAAAATCACTATCATACAAAAGACTTTCAAATCATTAAACCTATATTATGCATTCACTTCCCTACAACCAATCCACCACAACCCCATTCTCAAAATGAATAACAATAGGATTAACCTAAACAATTATCCCCTCCTCAAGAAATTAACCATCTCTGATATATTCCCCTTCAAGAACAATACTATCACTGAAATGAGAACACAATTAAAGCTCCCTAAAAGCTACACAATCATTTTAAGCCAAATTTGGGACCTTAGCGGACATATCATAGACAATCCCGATTTCAACACAAATGACATTCAAACCTGTAAAACCATATGGAACCTCCTATCCACAAACACAAAATGCTATCTAACTCCTACAAACTTATTCTATCAATCAAAATGCAAAAAGAAGTTATTTATTCTAGTTACTGGAAGGAAATCGATCCTTCAGTCACATACAATCATATATCTCAAGCGATCCAGCTTTTCTCCTAACTGATTCCTCTTTAAAAAACTTAAATGTATACAGATCATGATACTTCATAATGTCTATCTTACTCCAATCATTCTAAATAAAATATACCCAACCACCTCTCTGTTCTGCTCCTACTGTGATAATCACAAGGCTGAATTACTCCACATCTTCTGGAGCTGCAAGTGCACCTACAAGCTATGGTCTCAGAGTCCAACTAGAAAAAAATGGGCTATGAAAAATCAACCTCAACTTGGAAGCTAGCTCTCCTACATATTACCCCTGCTGGCCTGAATAAACTTCAGACACGTATATTAATAACACTAGTTTCATTACTTAAACACTACATTACATTGGAAGGATAGAGCATCACTCAGATGGGAGGGTTTCAAACAAGTAGCTACCAAACACCTACTAGCTCACAAGTACTTAACCTACACTCAGAAATCCCACAGCCACTTTACAGAATTTTGGAAATCCCTTTTTGAACATATTCTAATTTGAAGATGGTATATACAATTAATGATGGACTTTTGGCGTCTGTGCAAATAGTTTTCACTATTTTACTTTTATGTTTTATTAATCAGCGATGCTACCGGTCAGTTATCAGTATTATGTTCATTGTATCTGTTTTCATAAATAAAAGAAATAAAAGATTTTACACAAAAACGAACAGTCAGCGTGAATGCACTCATAATAGTTTATACACACATTTGATATATATATATATATATATATATATATATATAGACATAGATATCTATGTATATATAAATGTGTGCATATATATATATATATATAGAGAGAGAGAGAGAGAGAGAGAAAGGGAAAGAGAGTGAGTGAGTTGTGTATCATTTTGAAAGCAGCTTTGATTTTATGTAAAACAGTAGGTTACAATGACAAAGTACATTTGACTGCAGTACATTTGACTGCAGGTTTATTTGACTGAATAGCCATTTTGTTGAAAAAATTAAGTCTATAAATGGAATTTCTGGTGCCATTTTTGCACATAGGAGTTGTTGGGGGGCATAATTTAGTAGAATGAATGAATGAATTTGCAATACCCACAGTCATGTCCTACCCCCAAATTTATAGAAGTTTGTGCTTGTGTGCCTGCTTCACTCTCTGTGGCATTTTTTTCATTTCTCTACTGTTGTGCAATTGTGGAATTAGAAAATATAATTAATAGAGGGGGGTCTCTATTAGTGTGTTACCTTGGAATTAAAATATATAATTAAGTGAGTGTGTGGCAGGCACAGCAGAAAGCTTTTTGTGCTGTATATGTTGTGTAGAAGGTTTTCGATCAAATGGCTTTTCAGTGAAATGCCTCAGTGATCAAATGTACTTTCAGTCTTTTTTTTTTAACCATGTGTACTGCAGTCAAAGCTACCTTTGATGAAATGATACACAATTATATATATATATATATATATATATATATATATATATATATATATATACACACACACACACACACACACACACACACACACACACACACACACACACTTTTCTTCATTGAACATACACTTGTTCAAAAAAGGAAAAGTAGATCCCCACTTCAGCGAAAGTGCACTTCAACGAAAATGCACTTTCGCTTAAGAATACTCACTGGATCCCTAACAAAAACAACAAACGCACAAAAAAAAACATCTTTTGAAGGGGGGCAAGCCCCCCTGCACCCCCCACACACCTCCTAGTTTAATATTCTCACTCTGAGATCGCACTACAGTGGGGAAAAGGGAATATTCTCTTATCCCCATTGTACCACGATCTCAGCACTAGTTTGTTTAGTTGTAGATCAACACTGAGTGTTGATGTACAACTAAGATGACATCAAACTGCATGTTTTTATAACTACTTATCTTGTTTTTTTTTCTTATTTTAATCTTCCCATGTAAGTGCATTTTTGACGAAGTGCACTTGCGAATGTACTTTTCGTTGAAACGTAAATTCGTTGTAGTACCGGATCCCATATATATGTTGAGAAATGGGACTGCAATACTGAACATTTTAAGAGACTGTTTAGGTGTATAACTAAGCCTGGCTTGCACGCAAATAAGGAGGAATTTGCAACAAGTAGGATATTAGAATGCGCTAGTCAAAGGCAGTGGTTTGCATTATGTCTGAACTGAGGTAATCAGAAAGAGTGTAGTTATCAGTTTAAGTGTGCGTGAGAAGGGAACAGGGACAGGGAAGCACTCTGGAAGTATAGTGTCCTTAAGGAGATAAAGTGTTAAATCTCCACAACAGCAGTATGTGTGAAACATACTTTCTTTGAAATAACTGAACAATGAAATTTCAGCGACAGACTGAATAAACCAGAAGCACGCAAGATGAGACCTGGTGTCTTAACAGTCTGGGAAAGTTTGTCTGTGGTAAACTAGGGTATAAAGAGTGAGAAGTTGAGTAGAAAGCTGTATGTAAGCAGAAGTGAATTTTCTGCCTTTATGTTGAAGAGTTGACATTTAGAAAGTAAAAAAAAAAAGTTAGCGGCAGAAACTGAAGTATGATTCAGAGTATTGTGGTTTGGACAGATAAATAGTAAGGATAATTCCCCTAAGCAATGCCTTATTATATAAAAGACTTGTACTTCAGTAACACTTCTGTCACAGAGAAGAGCATGTCTCTTAATAAATAGTCTAGTTTCAGCTTTGCCCACCACCTCAGGTAGATGTTACTCTTGGTTTTTCATGGCAATCCCAAAACATGCTGTAGGATGAAATAGAAGGCTGCTGTTTACAACTTAAACTGGTGCCATAAAAAGGATACTACATTAAAAAGAAAAGTGAACAAAATATTCCTTTTCTGATGTGAACCACCACTAAAAATAAATAAAAATAATAAAACGACCAAATCCAGTGGATCCAAACATAAATGTAGAGGTTTATTAAAACACCTCTGGCGCCTCGGCAAAAATGCCTTCGAAGGCCTCTGAAGGCATTTTTGCCGAGGCACCAGAGGTATTTTAATAAACTTTCAACATCTGAGTGTGGATCCACTGGATTTGGTTGTTTTATTATTCCTTTTCTGATTACTGTTCACACACTATAGCAGGTTCTCCAGAAACTGGCCATATTAGGGACTGTGCTAAAAGGAAAATATAACTTCTGGAATGATCCTTTCTGCTCAGCAGACCATAGACTGCAGAACACATTCTGAAAGTTTTACTTTCATCATAGCCTTAGTCCTCTGCATTAAATGGCCAGCTAATCACTTTGATAGAATTTAACTCTTATTTCATAGATAGTATAGCATCTCTAACCAAAGATTCTCTAACATCCAATCCCAATCCAGCCCAAAAACCACATCATCAGTGTGAAACACCACCACTGTACTAGTAATCAAGCAGCCTCGATCGTCCCCACTGGCACAAGTGGGGGGACATACACTGAGAACATGACAAGATATACACACACAGTATTTCCAGATGTAGCTCTCTGCATCAAGTGCAATTTCCCTTAAGAGCACACAGAGACCACATTCAGCCTGAGGCTGGCTTCTCCCTCTTTCTCCAGACCCCCAAAAAGACTCCCTACTGCCACAGCTATAAAACTGAGATCTCAGCTGAGTGGACAAGCCAAGACCTCCAGCACCCTCTCTGTCCAACCAGTGCTTCGTTTTCCCTGCCCAAGTAGCTAACACACTCACTGTTTGAGGTTTGATTTACACGCACACACACAGACACACACACACACACCTGGGAAAGGTTGGCACAGGTTTACTAGCTATGCCCCCTTCTGCCCAGACTATAAGGTAATCACTGCCACCAGCCAACTCATTATCAACTACTTTAAGGCCCTTCAAAGGGTTCCAATCTTACTGTGTAATGTTATTGCTAATACAAATGGTAGTTTGACCAAGAGCAATGCTATTAAGAGTGGCTTACACAGTGTCACCAAATAAACATGCAAATACTCTCAGAACCTAAATATCTCTACACAGATCAGCCACAATGAAAGGTTTAAATATATTTTATAGTAAATAAAAGGACAAGACAATGCTAAATATGTATTCACAGTAACATCAGAGTTCAAAACCACAGGCAATATTTAAAACAACATTACAGGACAGTCTCAAATAAATAAAGAAAAACATCTAAAATTAAGCTTTGCTATATTCCTGGCTGCATCTAAGAGAATTACTATACCCTAATAACGTACTATTAGAGCAAGGCAGATGTGGTGAATGGATAATCTAGTTGTTGTCAGGTCAAAGACAGAATACAGAATGCTGTGTCTCACTAAGACACTCCTCAAATTAATATCTCAAATATTACTGCTGGGCTAGCTTGCAGAATGTCATTTCTTGTCATTTGACATCTAGTCACCAGACCCAAAACAACCACTGATGGCAGCTGGTAGCATTTAGCATCTACCTGTAAAAATTCATAGACAAGGGCTTTTCCTCGGATCTTTGGCAAATGCTGGAAGTCATAAAACAATAATACACTTCCCAGACAATACAGAAAGCTCCCTAGTTTTTAGACATTGTGTCTCCTTGCTGCATTGAAACTGAAATATATCATCTTTTCTCGCGTAGCTATAAAGTAATTTAATTTCAGCTATTTTTCTGAAGTTTTGCTGGACTGAAGTTAACCTCCTCCTGTTCCAGTTTCCACTGTTAAAATATATACATTTAAACAGTTACAATAGTGCATGTACATTTCTATTCTATTTCAGTAGGGCATACTGTGGATACATTTCAAGCACTTTGCAAAAACCTTTTTCAACACATGACTGTACAAACCAGTTGATCTATACATGACATACAGTTCTAATACATTTGTAACATAAACATCTTGTATACATCATATGTTGATATTCACAAGTGACATACAATTATTTACAAAATTTCAGATAGCTGTGCAGGCAGTATCTCCCTGTGTCACAATCAGATCCACCTTCACCTTCAAACCCGTTTCCACACCCCCTAAAAAAAGATTCTCCAAAATCCAATCCTAACCCTGTCCAGCAGCCAGATACCACCACATCAACTTTTATCTTCAAATCTGTGCCTGAATCCTATATAAAACTACTCAAACCATGCTTTACTTCAGCTGATAGCCTTCCAAGCAAGTACCTTAAAAATAACAGCCAATAGCATTGACTATCCTGTCTCAATTCTTATAAATAGGTCAGTCCAGGAATCCCACATTCCCCCTCTCTCTCTCTCTCTGGGGTAAAAAAGTCACACATCATCTCTACACAAAGAAGGAAATTCACCACACATTACTAATTTTAGACCTATAGCAATCTTATCCCCCCTCTCCAAAATACTTTAAAATGTATTCAAAAACAATCTCCTGCAAGAATAAGTATGATCCAATAACAAAAAACTCCTCTCTGTCCACAAACCTATCTGATATGCTAGGCATGGTCTGTACTCATACTATGTTACTAAGGCCTGTAACTCTATCTGTATTCATCAGGTCAATCAATACCCTTCCTCCAGGTCTTTAAAATCATTCTGAAAGACACCCTATCAAAATCTGGCTCTGGTCTTATTCAACCTCAGGATAAACAATATCGCTAAATATGAACAAATACCTAGCCATATCTTGCACCTCCTTACACTCCTTCTATACTCAATTTCCTACTGCAAATCAATTTCTCTTCCCAGACTGCCAGTCCCATCATATGTGTCCTAGTCTGGCTGACACTTGCCTTTAGCAGGGGGCACAGAATATAACAATGACCCTGATGACTTACAGAAGCCCCTTACTATTATTTAGCTTCCTCCTTCTCACAGCATGGTCCTAATAACTCTGGCTTAAAAGTCCATTCACCTACTTACTATACTGCTTGCCCTGGTAATGGTCATAATGGTAACCTGCTGAGCAGAGTAGACCAAATTTCCCCTGTTGTTTAGCTCATCTTATAGAATCATCAAGCATGCCCATGGAAACTGAAATCCCTTTGATGTGTCCTGGGCCTGCCATAAGGCCTCCTACTTGGCTATGCCTAGTATTCACAGCTTCCCTGTGCCTCGTTTGGACTCCTGCAATTACAAGACCCTTGCACTGCATCTAAAGCCATCTGTGAGCCTACAAAACTGACATAAGTATTTTTTGCAGCTGCTCCATCTCGGTGTTATTTAACAGTTCTGTGCTACATTTGACTTGTTTGAATTTATCATTGTTTTTAAGCCTGCACATGTTAAACAAAGGTACTCTGTTATTGTACTGCTCTTAGGTCATTTTAACAGTATCTTGATATTTCCTAATCTCCTCTGATACTGCAAAAGCTGTTCTGAGTTTACCAAACTTCTCGTGTGCTTGCCAAAATAGTTCTAAATTTTGCAGTTTTTCCTGTGTTTGTAAAATTTTCCCTACATTTAAACAATTTTTCTGTATTTGGGAACATTTCTCAGGGTTTGTGAACTTATTTCCAAGGATTCCCGATACTGCAGGAGTTCTGCCTTTTGGTTGTAAAGCACCTGAGCTCAAAACCTGTTTGTTTTGTATTAACAGGGTTTTATTCTGCACTCTGGTGGAACAGAGGGCTGAATCTACCAATCTGATTTGGGAACTGCTGGTAAAAAGCTTATTGTGTGTTGATCTGATTGGCCTGAGGGCTTAACTGTGTAAAAGTTTGTCATCCTACTGCTATAAAAGCCTTGCATTAAGCATCATGCAAATGTGGTTACCCACGCCTTGTATATATGCAAATCTCTCCAGTTTAAAAACCTGTATAAGAAACATTCTCCACAGTCACCCACTCTTCATAGCTTTTTGAACAGCTGCCAGTTTTTATAGGGCAGCACAACTGCAGGTCATCCTATAGTATACTAAACACTTCACTTAGACCTTTAACTGACTCACCTCTACTAATCTTCATCTACTAAGGTTCTGCTATAATGAATAGGCGCTTTCTTATCATCTCAGTTTGTGGCCCTGTGGATATAGGCATCCTGAGGCAGTGTAGCAACTGCCTTATATTCACAGACAATCACTTAATTTTAGAACAAACACAGTATGTGAGAGTAGCAGATACACAATTCCATTGGAGGCAAAGCTCTCACATGCACACATGAAAAATGCAAACCAGGTAGTCGGTGTTAAACCCATAACACTCACTACCAACACTAAGGAACAAACAGATAGACCTTACATGTGATCTACTCAAACCTCCAAGACTTCCTAAACGCATCTCTCAGTGACCCCATGCACAGTCAAAAAAGACAGCACCTCACACAACACATAATTCTAAAACTCACAGTAGCCTTGCTTCCAAGCCAATAAGGAAAAAAGTACAGTTTTGTACCTACCATAAATGTAGATGTTCGAGTGCTAATACAGCTGCAGTCATAACAGATGAGTTCTCCTGCCGTCAGGCGGGTCCTCGGTTGGCCGAATTCCAAAGTCTAGGTCCGGCGTCGGTTGTCGTCGCTTCTTCCCTGACGTCAGTGCGACAGGGGTATAAAGGAACCAGCCAACGCCATTTTCTTCAGTTTTTCTTGCCCCAGATGTCAGGTGCCCCCAGAAGGAAGGCAATACATAAATTTGTGTAATAAAGCAATGCAATATAATCAAAATACAGTAATTGCAAGCAAATACACCATAAATGAATACCCCAATCAGGTTGTATGAGGATGTGTTAGCCTATAGGCCTGTCCCAAGAGGGGAAGGAGGGAGGGAAACCTGGACTGCAGCTGTATTAGCACTCGAACATCTACATTTATGGTAGGTACAAAACTGTACTATGTTCATCATGCATACAGCTGCAGTCATAACAGATGGGTAGAATCCCAAAGCTAAGAAAGGGGTGATAGGCACTAGGTGGAACTAGGAGGAGCCAGGATGCCCTGCAAGACTGCAGTGGCAAAGCCTGCTCTAGTTTTGGAGTATAATGGTAGGTGGTAGTGCTTGGAGAAGGTATGCACAGAACTCCAAGTGGCTGCTTCCAAAATATCTTTAGTAGGAACTCCTCTGAGGAAAGCTGCAGAGGTAGCTGTGGCTCTTGTGGAGTGAGATCTGATGCCTGCAGGTACAGTTTTGCCATGAAAAGAATAGCAAAAGCGTATGCAGTGGGCTATCCATTTTGAGATTGTCTGTTTGGAAATTGGCTTTCCTTGAGCTCCTACAGCATAGGACACAAAGAGCTGTTCTGATTTTCTGAAAGGCTTTGTTCTGTCCAAATAATAACACAGTTGTCTGTGGATGTCCAAGGAATGTAGTAATCTCTCCCCTTTGTTTTGAGGATTAGGGTAAAACGTAGGTAAGTGTATGGCCTGATTCAAAGCTACCCTGGATACCACTTTAGGCATAAAGGACGGGTTGGTTCGTAAGGAAACTCTGTCCTGATGGAAGATGATAAAAGGCTGCACAGCCATGAGAGCTTGTAGTTCTGAAACTCTACAAGCTGAGGTAATAGCCAGAAGGAAAGCTGTTTTCCAGGACAAATATTGCAAATCTGATGAGGCAGCTGGCTCAAAGGGAGGCAAGGTCAGTTTTTCCAGAATGAAATTGAGATCCCAAGCAGGTATTGGTTGTTTCCTTGGGGGTCTTAGATTCTTAGCCCCTCTGAGGAACTGTCTTAAGAGGGGGTGAGAGAATAAGGGTGGATCAGTGTTGTATTCTGCAGAAATGGCTGAGGCATGGATTTTGATGGAGGAGAATGAAAGTCCACTGCTTAGCAGCTCAGCTAGATACTGTAGTATTTGAGGTAAATTCAGTTTTCCAGGATCCTGGCCCTTTTTCTCATTCCAGACACAAAACCGTTTCCATTTTGCGGAGTAAGCTTTTCTAGTTGATGGCCTTCTGGCCTCCAAAATGACATCCTGCATCTCCTTGGAGAGTAGGGTCTGTTGTGATGCTAAGGAATCTTCCATGCGGCCAGATTGAGTGTTTTTAGTTAGTTGTGAAGAGTTTTGAAGCTGTGCTGAGTCAGGAGAAGAGGCATTAGAGGCAAGGTCCATGGTGGGGAATGCGTCAGGCTCCTCAGGAGTGGGTACCAGTGTTGTCTTGGCCAGTCTGGAGCAATGAGAATCATCTTTGGTCTGTCTGCTCTGGTTTTCAATAGAACTTTGGGCAGCAGAGGAAGAGGTGGGAAGGCATAAACTGTCATTGATGTCCAACTGAAAGAAAGAGCGTCCACTCTCCAGGCCTTTGGATGGAAAATCCTTGAGCAGAATTTTGTCAATTGGTGATTTTTGTGTGAGGCAAAGAGATCTATGTCTGGCCTTCCCCATGCTTGGATTATTTCTGAAAAAACTTTTGGATGCAACTTCCATTCGTGTGGATCTGTCATATTTCTGCTTAGGTTGTCTGCCAGCGTGTTTTCCTTGTCTGGCAAGTACTGTGCTTGTAGTTCGATTTGTAAGTCCATGGCCATGTTCCAAAGTGACATGGCCAGTCTGCATAGGGGGTATGAATGTGTTCCTCCCTGTTTGTTTATGTACCACATAACTGTGGTGTTGTCCGTTCTTATCAATAGTTGACCTGGTTGCAGAAGGTCCTTGAAAGCTATAATAGCATTTATTACTGCTAGCATTTCCTTTTGATTGATGTGAAGGTGCTTTTCTTTTTGGGACCATTTGCCCTGAATGCACCGATCTGTCATGTGCGCCCCCCAGGCGTAGTCCGAGGCGTCTGTTGTGATGACTTGATTTGCTTGAGGCTTGCTGAATGGAAGACCTGTGTTTGTTTGGCATGCTTGAGCCCACCACAGAAATTCCTTTTGTAGACATGGAATTAGTGGTATTATTGTTTCCAAACTGTGGCTGTGTTGAGGCCATAGGTTTTTCAGGTACCATTGACGTTTCCTCATATGCAGCTTTGCACATGGGATTAGTAAGATGCAAGATGCCATGAATCCCAGAGCCTGCAGGATTTTCCTTGCAGTCAGCCTGGTGCAATTTGCTAGTGCTCTAAAGTATTGAGTTAGTTGCCCCTGCTTCTCTGGCGTGAGGTGGGCCATCTGGGTGTTTGTGTCCAAGTTGGCACCCAGGAAAATTATCTTCCGAGAGGGTATTAGTCTTGATTTCTTTTTGTTGACTGTGTATCCCAGAGAGTTCAACAACATTATTACATAAGCCAGATGTTTCAGAAGAATGTGCTTGCTGTCCACTTGGATCAGGCAGTCGTCCAAATAGGGGTATATTTGTATCCCTTGAAGTCTGCAGTAGGCAATTACTGATGCCAGGCATTTCGTGAATACTCTGGGCGCAGTAGATAAGCCAAAGGGCAATGCAGAGAATTGATAATGGGTTGAACCTGCAAGAAATCTGAGGTATCTTCTGCAATTTTGTCTGATTGGGACATGCAGGTATTCCTCCTTGAGGTCCAATGATACCAGCCAAGACTCCTTGCCCAGCATGGGAAGAAGCTGCTGTAGAGTGAGCATCTTGAATTTTGGTACAAGTAGAAATGTGTTTAGGATGGATAGGTCCAAAATAGGTCTCCAATCTTTTCCCTTCCTTGGTACCAGGAATAGTCTGGAATAAAAACCTTGACCTTGTTCGTGCGTAGGTACCTCTTGAATAGCTTTCATGTCCATGAGATTTGTAATTTGCCTTTGTGCCTCTGCCCTTTGATTGTGTGGCAGGTTTGGCATGCCTCTCATTTTTGGAAGGGTGTGAAAATGGAATCTGTAGCCTCTGTTTATAATGTCCAGGATCCATTTGTCTTTTGTGACAATATGCCAATTTTTTGAAAATAATGCCAGCTTTCCTCCTAAGGGGGCTGCCATTTGAGTCTTGCTTGGCATGCAAAGGGGAAAGTCATTGGGCTTGCTTTCTGAATGATTGCGAGTCATCCTCACCACCTCTGTGTAGGAGCTTGCCATTGTCTGCCTCTAAACGATCCTTGGGATTGTCCTCTGCCCCTCGGGCGCCTGTATCTGCCTCTTTGGGGTCTGTCCGTGGCTGGAAAGGACCAATTTTTGGAAGGCCAATTTCTACTGAAACGTGGGGGTTGTACCTGTAGAAAATCTTTCACAGTTTGCATTGATTTAGCCGTTTCCTCCATTTTTCTTAATACCTCCTCAGCATTAGCACCAAATAATACATCCTTTTGTAGAGGGGCATCTAGTAATTTAGCTTTGACATGATCAGGCAAGATTTGTTCCTTGAGCCAGGCATGTCTACGTATGACAGATCCTGTAACAGCAGCTCTACATGAGGCTTCTAGAGCATCAAAACCACATTGTAAGGTATGCTTACCCACTTGTTCTGCACTATGCATCAAATCCTGCAACTCCTTCAAGTCTGGTTGTTCAGGTTGTGACATTTTACTTTTCAATTGTGATAACAAAAACTGTTGGTATTTTAGCATATGGAACTGACAGTTTAAGGCCCTCATGGTTAAGGTAGCCGAGGTATATACCTTTTTTCCCCACCTTTCTAAGGATCTGGAATCTCTCTCGGAAGGTAATGGATTTTTAGCAGTGGAGGCCTTAATTCCCTTGGGGCCCTGTGAGATGGTTTCTGGGTCAGCAGCATGGCTTTTGTATAGAAATTGGTGTGAGTCAGGAACCCTGTAGTACCTGTCAGGCTTGACTCGGGCTGGAGGCAGAGAGTCTGGGTTAAGGCAGGCCTCCGAGTAAACATCATCTAGGATGTCCAAGACAGGAGGTATAGCCAGAGGCCTGTGCTGAGGTAGCAAGAGAAATTCCTTAAGCCTTTTCTTGGAATCTGAATAATCTTGGCCTTCCCAGTGGAAGTGTTCCCTTAAGGTATGCAAAGTTTCCCCAAATGAGTAATCCTCTGGGGGGGGATACAGAAGGAATGGACTCCTCCGCATCAGAGTCTTCAAAATGGGAGTAAGAATGTTCCTGATCATCAGAGTGCTCTGAAATAATGGAGCCCTGATCAGAGGAGGGGGATTCTTCCTCCACTCTGGGCCTTTTGTCCAGTGGGGGTTGAGAACCCCTGATAAGAGTAATTAAATCCTCAGCCATCTTAAGCATCTGTTTTTTAGGCATGGGGCCTGGAGATGGGCCCTGTGTAGCTTGTCTCTTAGAATGCATGGCTGCTTTAGACTTAGTGAAAGCCTTGATGGAGAAAGAAGAGGAAGGTCTGAAGACACCTTGAGTGGAGGTAGACCTGTCCACATTTTGAGGTTCAACGCCAAGAGTGGCTTCGGTATCTGTAGTCGGGGTGTGGGCCGAGGAGCCTGCGACCTCGGGTACAGGAGACACCGCCAATGAAGTGTCGTCGGTAGTCAGGGGCTGCGTAGGCGCCTTGCTGAGAACCGGACCACGTGTAGTCGGCTTTGGCGTGGTGTCGGTAGAGGCCGTGGACCTCGTGTGTCGGTCCTTATCTTTGCGTTTTTTAGACAGAACTGGAGTCGGAGTATCCGACGACATAATATAGTTAAATGTTTTTCCAAAATAATGCTGGGCGAACTCCGCCCGACGCTTAATGGTGCGTTTGTTGAATGTAGCACAAAAGCGACAGACCGAGACGTCGTGGTCTGGGCCTAAACAAGGTATACAGAGGGAATGGAAATCCTTATGCGGTACTTGCTTCCCACATGAAATACAATTATTAACTTTGTCTGACATTGGTCTGAGGCAAGAAAAGTTTCCCCAACGGGGTACTTAGCTTTCAAGAAGACTTCGGTTTCAAAATTTTCGTAATTTCAGGAGCTGGCCGACCGGCACTTGCAAACTGCTTCTGCTTCGGGCACCGCGCGGCAAGAAAGACTGACGAAAATGGCGTCGGTTGGTTCCTTTATACCTCTGTCGCACTGACGTCAGGGAAGAAGCGACGACAACCGACGCCGGACCTAGACTTTGGAATTCGGCCGACCGAGGACCCACCTGACGGCAGGAGAACCCATCTGTTATGACTGCAGCTGTATGCACGATGAACATCACTGCACAGCCAAACATTCTTATTGTAAGACAAACTGATTTCCTCCTTGCCAGGCTAAACACGGAGAAGATCACAGTGAGCTGTCTGTCTGGATCCAGGATCCACCAGATCACGAATGCACTTAGGTCTTTAAATCACAAGTACTGGTACTGCATGGTTATAGTCCATGTGGGTGTAAATGACTAAGACATACCTCACTAGACTACATAAGAGAGACGTGATGGAGCTCTCTGAATATGTCTCCCAGGCGGGTATGAATCTAGCCTTGATTAGCATCCTTCCTTTACCAATGATGATGCCACAGTACCAGCAAAAATGACAGACCTCAACAATTGGCTTAGTTTTTGATGTCACAACAAGGAGATCCAATATCTGTCAGCCTGGGAAGATACTGGCAAATCTATCATCATAGTGACTTTTGTAAAGCTGTGCCAATTTGTTACACCCTCCAACATAAAAAAGAAGAAAAAAATCGCTCACGACCACCTAAAGGTACTGCTGCTCAATGCAAGGAGTTTAAATAAAAAATTGCATTCCCTGGAACAGGGACGTATGTGCAGTTATGAAAACACTGTTCAGAACCATGGATCACCCTGGATATCAAACACTACAATGTCTTTCATACATTTCAATCCCCTCACCTCAGGATAAAACAAAGCAAGGAGGTGGCTCAATGTGCATAACAGACAAATACACTACTGAACTGGTCCAAAAACATGACTTGCATAAGCTGTTCCATGCCCAATTAACCATAGGTGCAACCCTCTATCATATCCTTGCTAGGTACGGGTCCCCTAACATGAGTCTGGAAAACCACACCTCCTACTTAAACCTACTGGAATCTCTTAATATTCAGCCTAACACTATACTTATCGGTGACTTAAACTACCCCCTCTATAAACTGGGAAACCTATATGACTCATAATTCACTTGCTCAGAGGTGTTTGGACTTCGGCAACACAAACATCCTGGAGCAACTAGTTTGCTCCCCAACTAGAGGTACAAATATATTAGACCTAGTACTCATGAACATGGGGGAATTGCTGTTCCCTCCTGTGCATTAATCTTCCCAGATAAGATCTGACCACAAAATGATCTCCTTTTGTTATTAAAACTAACCCAGAAGCCCCATCAAACTTCACACCTGTTAAGAACTTTGCTAAGGCCAATTACCTTAACTAAGTGACAGCTTATTAAACTTCTAAGCCCCTTTGAACCTGGATGACACTACGGCCTACTCTGTGCTATACACAAAAGCACTGTACAACCATATTCATAGCTGCATAGAGAAGTCAGTACCTGTCCAAGTCAAACCTATTAATAGTGGCAAAAGTAAACCACCCTGGTTAGACGCCTAGCATAAATAAACTATTCAACAAATGGAAAACAATCTTATCAAAAGCCAAGAAGGAACAGATAAAACAGGCAATTACCAGTCTTCTTTTTCTTCTTTTTGGCTTTTCCCGGTTAGGGGTCACAACAGCGGATCATCTGTCTGCTCATGATTGGCAGCCAGCCCGGCTCCCAACCTTCCACAGAAGGTACACACACACATGCACACACACCTAGGGCCAATTTAGAGTGTCCAATCCACCTGCAGAATGTCTTTGGGATGTGGGAGGAAACCGGAGCACCCGGAGGAAACTCACGCAACCACAGGAAGGACATGCAGACTCCGCACAGAAGGCATCCCAGCAGAAGATCGAATCGGAGAACCTCTTGCTGTGAGGCGACAATGCTAACCACTGCACCACCGTGGCCGGCCCAGGCAATTACCAGTCTAAACAAACAAATTGGAGAGGTGCTCAAATCTGCCAAAGAAAACCATGAGGCAAAGATAGCCTCCCAGGTGAAAGATAACCATAAGGCTTTTTATGTTCAGAACCTCAAAGGAAATACTCAGCAATGTGATGAGTTACTCATGAATGGCAACACCTACACCCAGCAGGAAACTATTGGAAACCTGCTGTCCAACAAGTTCAGTTCAAACTTCTCCACCTCATCACCTCCTACCACACCTAAAGAAATACCCACAACCATCCCCCTACAGGTCATTACGAGGGAACAGGTCATTACTGTGCTTATAAGAAGCCAAAAACACAGCCTCCACAGGTCCTGACAAGATTCCAGTATGCCTCTTAAATAGCTTAAAACAGAATCTATCAGGGACACTAGAAACCCCTCTTTAACCACAGACTTCGGACAGGCTTTGTGCAACAGTCATGCATGAGGTGGAGTTCATCGACTGACCCAAGGAGCTACAGAACCATAAGCTTGACCAGTCTTATCTGCAAGGCCATGGAGAGAATTAATATGGACCTAATCAATAACACAGGAAATCTCCAAACACTGGATCTGACTCAATTTGGATTTGTCAAAGGGAGGGCTTGCCTGTTCAGTCTGATGGACTTCTTTGAGAAAGTCACCAGGGCCATAGATGAGGATAAAATGGTACACACAGCTTATCTAGACCTGCTAAAGTTTTTAACACAATCCCCCATTCAAGGATCATAGATAAACTTAATGAGTTAGGTATAAACCCCTATATCATCAGGCAGGTAACAAAGTGGCTCCTTGATAGGACACATGTTATCTGAATAGGTAAATTCATTTCCAGTGAGAAACCTGTTACTAGCAATGTCCCACAGGGCTCAGTGGTGGGACCTCTCCTGTTGTTTGTATACTTCTCCAAAGTGAAGGGCAATGTTGGGGGCCTCTAGCTCACCAAGTTCACCAATGACTGTAAGCTGAGGGCAATCAAATTCCCAAATGATGCTGACATCCTACAACAGGCTTAAAAATGATAAACGACAGGTGCCAAATCATGCATAATCATACCCTTCAGTAAATCGGATATCCCTGCAAATTATAACATTAACAGCATAACCCTAAAAGTAGACCCAGTAATGAGGGACCTAGGAAAACAGATTGATAGTAACCTAAACTTTCACCGCCAATCAGCTACGGTAGTGAAGAAATCCTTCTGTGTCGCCCAACTTAAGAAAAGGCATGGTGCCAGGCCCATAATCAAGTACAGTGCTCCCTTCTGTATGTACCTAACCAGGCACTTATATCAATTGGAGTGGTCCCAGAGGTTTCTCACTAAAAATACAAAGAGTAAGACAGGTCTTACGCAGAATGACTAAAGACCTTATCCCTTTACTCAATTTTATATCATTTATTGAGAGGTGACTTATGCCCGACCTACAAGGCATCCTCTGATCCAACCTTGATGAAAAAGTAACATATTCACAAGAAAAATGATATGAGGGTTATGCATTCCGTGGACGTGAACCTTATTTGTGACTGTAACAGAACTTGCTGGAGAGAGAGATTTGTATCCCAAATGCTACCTTATCTATGGAATAAACTTCCCATCTTCGTAAAACAAAACCCATCCTTCACTGTCTTCAAAACAAATTTGAATAAATGGATGCAAATTCACTCCTGGGGTACTGCTCACATCACTTATGGACAGAGGCAGTTTGTAAAATGACTCAGAGCTCCAACACCCAAAATCCCACTACCCTGATACTACCCAATCCCATATCTAGGGGAAATAAGATACAATACTGTCATATCATGGGTATTACTGGCTAGGCTTGTAAAGGCTTTTGTGCCATTAGTAATCACCTATGAACCTATGGTATACCACTCCTCACAAGCTGCCCAACAACATTAAATGGTTCTTTTCAACATGGAAGTGTACTAGTGGTTCTCCAAGATCATCTCATATTGTCTAGCTCCACGTTTTCTCACAAAGCATGAGCCCAGCTACCCTGTAACAGAACTTATTTCTCCTGCTTGTATCTGATCTCACCTGATTGGTTCCCTGCCCAAAGCATGGGAACAGTGGTGAGGACAGGAACATATATTAACTAGTAAACTGAAAAATTCTGCCTACAACTCATTAGCACTGCCTTGTGGTAGAAAGCATGCAGTACAGCTATTGCTCAACAAATTATTATTGTTCTAACTATTGGTCAATATCCAGAGCCCCTCTACCTTCACTCATGAACTAGACCCCAAAGACAGTGAATACAGACTGAGGCCAACAACTGACACTCATGACGGCAGTGTAGTAACTGAAACCTGGCAGAAACGCAACTGACCTCTCCTTTCCGATATTGCTGAAAAATACCATCTCTTTAAAAAAATGTCATCTCTTTAGTACCAACAGACCTAGTAACAAAGTAGAAGGAGAAACCCATCATCTTAAAGGCAGACAGCTAGATTTCTGACTCAAGCACATCCCAAATAAGGCATGATACAAAGTCAGATGGGTACCGAGTGGATGCATAAGAGAGAATTACATAAAAATGAACATAGTTGCCTGTCACAATCTCCCTCCAACCTCTACAAAATTGAGGATACCCTGCTTTTATGTTCTTGAGGAACATTAAGTAGAGTTTGCAACTAAAACAAACGGAATACACCAATTTCTAGTACAGAATTCCCTTTATTGGTTGGAGT
Source organism: Protopterus annectens (assembly GCF_019279795.1). Taxonomy (NCBI): domain Eukaryota; kingdom Metazoa; phylum Chordata; order Ceratodontiformes; family Protopteridae; genus Protopterus; species Protopterus annectens. The sequence goes on along the minus strand of NC_056741.1, from coordinate 10,688,803 downwards.
GACAGTCTTCTACCCTACTTTCATCTCATAATTCATTAATCTATTTATTTACATTTGTTTTCCTGGGTAGAGTACTGATCTCCACAGACCATTTTCAGACTCTGCCTGTGAGTGGTGCCTGGTTGTGTGACTTGCTTAGACAGTCGTACAGTTGGGCAACAGAGGCTGAGGGAATCAAACCTTGCACCACTGAATGCCCACATGTTCTAAAGCTCCAAAACATGCCCAGTGACAAGCCAATTATTTAATGGTACACAGCCAATAGACAACTGCACTTGCCTTTAAGAAGAAATGTCTCTCTCCAATATGTTACTACCTAGTATTTAAAGAATACTAGATAGTAATATTTACAAAAAATACTAGACAGTAAATACTAGTTATTATACCATGACCCCCCATTAATATTCCAAAACGTGCACGCTGATTGGCCAGCGTGCACGTTGTAAATCGACTTATACTAATGGAAAAAGGTCCGTCGCCGGACTTTTCCATTAGTATAAGTCTCTTTTAAAACACTGTCTCGCTATGTTAAAAGAGTTTAACATAGCGACACAGGTTTAAAAAAAGCAACGGAGATCTCCATTGCTTTTTTTAAAGCTGTCTCGCTATGTTAAACTCCTTTAACATAGCGACACAGTAAAAAGCAACGGAGATCTTGCTTTCTCCGTTGCTTTTCTTTAAATGTCTCGCTATGTTAAATGGGTTTAACATGCGAGACAGCTTTAAAATAAGCAATGGACATCTCCGTTGCTTATTTTAAAGCTGTCTCATGTTAAACCCATTTAACATAGCGAACAGTAAAAGCAACGGAGATCTTGCTTTCTCCGTTGCTTTTGACAACAGCTCAGATGTACTGCGTAGGCATGCGCAGTACATCAGAACTGCCGCTGATACCAGACAGCTGCGGAAGGGCAGCAAAGAGGCATTATACAATGCCATTATTTAAGAAAAGTAATTATTTCTTTTCTTAAATAATGTCATAATATAATAGCAATAACCACTTCTGGGTGGGTAATGCGGGATTCACCCACGGTTGTCTTTGTTTGGTCCTCGGGCTTCGCCCTCGGGACCAAACCACGCCAACCGTGGGTAAATCCCGCATTACCCACACCCAGGCGTGGGTTATTGCTATAGTATTTACACAATCTAACAGTCACAGTGGTGATTATCTTTACATTGTTAAATTTTACAACTTTATCTCTAAATAATACAAAAAAAAAAAAAAAAAAAAACAGAAAAATCCCACCTCACCCCTACAATTCAAATCAGAAATAAAAACATTCACAGCAACAAAGTGGTCTTACACACATACCATGCGTCACCACCAAGCCTTCCTCTTCTCCATTAAACCAAACAACTGTCAGAAAAATTCCAACCTTCCAATCTTAAAGTTCATATGCAGCAGTTTGTAAACAATATATAAATGTCTAACATATTTATTTTTGCATCCAGACAATAGATTGGTTTGGTATACTAAATAATATATTCTGATTAACTGCACTTTCTATAATATATTCTACTGAATTCCTAGAATTACTTTCATATACATTTGCTATTATACTCTAGCTAAATGTTGAAATTTAAGGTATATACAATTAAATGACAATTAACAGTCTACAAAAGTTATGCAATATGATTCTTGTATGCTACGATATGCAAGGTAAATTAAATATATGAGCAAGTACCTAATGTTAATGAATGCCTTATAAATGTGCATGCAGTTAAATATGCTGAATGTGCTTTGTAATGTATATAATATGGTACATGTATGTTCATTTTGCATGTTAAGGTATCTATGTACGGTCATCGTATGCTGAATTTTTGTACCACTGTGTTATATGAAGCTTTTCTCCCGGGGCTCTATTGAAACAAAGGCTTTATCCAGTCAGACCTTTGAGAAAGGCCAAATGGTGAATAATGATGACTGACTTTTATTATCATCAGTATTAACCTTAGAATTGCTACTATTTATTTTCGTTTTGATAAGCAAGTAGGCATGCAGGTCCAAAGAATGTTTTCAGCCATGACCCAGGCCCAAGAGGGCAGAAGCAACAATAGACAAATTATTCATCAACAGGCAATTATTCAACAATATACAATAAACACTTGTTTGACAATATACAATTATTCAATTAAGAATATAAACTAAAGACAATGAGTTACATGTGTATATATACATACATATATATATATATATATATATATATATATATATATATATATATATATATATATATATATATATATATATACACACACACATATATATATATATAAAAAAAACTTACCATCAAAATGTCGATCACCCCTCATCACCACCACTAACGCGAACTCTGAACTGCGACTGTTGATAATGTCGAACACCGATATTCCGAAATGCAAAATCTCACCCCCTTTTTGACCCATGGTAGCACTTGTTTTGTGGTGTGGAGAGGTCGGAAATGTTGAAGTCTGGTGTTTTTACTCTATTGTGAGAAATCGGCATTACGGCTTTGTGGAACGGAGTCACAATATGAACATTCAACGATGGGTGATCGAGAGTTTGAAAGTAAACATATACACACACACACACACAGCCACACGAAAGTTGAATGTCTGACAGAATGTAATATACAAGTTACCACAGAAGAGAGAATAAATTGCTGCTATTATCATTATATACAGAGTGATATGATTTCACTGAAATTAAAGAAATACACAGGCATGTTCAGCACCTTTCTGATGTCAGAAATATACTCAATAAGCTTTTAAGTATCTCTATGTACTGCTAAGCTCTAGTCTCATGCTAGACTAAAAAAGCAGCCAGTACCAGACTCTACAGAACAGCAGACAAAAACAGCTTCAAAAGCTGTTATGATAATGCAAAGTCACATTTTTAAATAAGCTGTAAAATTAGAGATTAATTTCCTGACATCCATGTGGCGACCACATAATAAAGTTGTATCATTACATACCCAGTCATCATTTTCTGTACTATACACTGGCAAAATAAAACATAGCCCCTAACATGTACTTCCTTAGATACTGGTTGCAATGGAGGACATACTGTTCATCCTCTAAGCATAAAAAAGGATAGCACTGGTGTTTAAAAAAAAATCATAGCAGGTAGTCAGAAGGAGAAGTCTTTTGATAACAATCAGTCAGTGGTAATAACAAGTAAAATATCATACCTTTCTAAAACCTTCAGACATGGCACAGGAGCAACGTCCAGAAAGATGACCCAACTACACTTTGTTGGTCTAACAACAGATGCATTCCAGGGCAAGAGCAGTTTCAGTTTCCTTGTTAGGCCTCAAACCATGTTGGGGACTGGAAATCGGCAGAACTTGAATTTATCAAATGCTGTTTTCATTCTGAGCAGAAGCATTTTGCAAATGTATTATCACAGTGGCAAAACATCTTTGGGAATTTAGCTATTTAATGCTACTCGGTTTCAATCCTTATTCAAAATTACAGAAAGAGCTTACTTCCACATTGTAGGGAGATGTCCTTCTCTAATGCAGCTATACAGAAATGGATAAGGAGCATCCCTAGTAAAATGTTTTAGGAAAGCAGGCATCAGTTTACCAAGAGAGGGACAGATCATACTACATTTACTGAATCAAACTTGCCTGCATTTATGCACTAGCAGGATGTTTGTATCTAACTGATTTTGCAACAGCCTACATCAAAAATGTTGGCTAAGTGATCATAAACACAGTCAGCTGTAACACATGACAAAGTAATGCGACTAAGGGCATTTGAAAGAACTCTGGCACAAATGTGTTAAAATCAGAGGATTTGTCTATTTGAACAGAAAGATGTTTCTTGGAAGACAGACTACAAAGGTTGTATGGAAAGGTGGTAAGATTCATCATTCAGGAGGGGGGGTAGCCATCTTGTATAAATCCACTATGGAAGTATCCAAAACTAGTGCCTCAAATGCCTTGTTTACTAACAATGCAGAAATACTCATCAAACGTAAATCTATAAACATTGCATGTATATATATTCACTCAGGTGACAACGCAAATACCTTGGAGGGTATCCTCCAACGGCTCTCCACTAACTGCACCCAGGAAACTATTATTCTCGGGGATGTTAATATCGACTGGAATACTTGCTCTTCAGACCTCCCTTCCACCCATATAAATTTGCATGGCTTCTCCCAGATGATATCTTCTCCAACCAGAATCAATAAGCTTAACAAAAAGGAAAGTATCCTAGACTGGATATTAATAAACAACCTACCCCAGATATATAAAACAGGCTCCCTACCTGAGGACTTAGTGATCACTTCCTGACCTGTATCCTAGACTGGATATTAATAAACTACCTACCCCAGATATATAGAACAGGCTCTCTACCTGAGGACTTAGTGATCACTTCCTGACCTGTATCCTAGACTGGATATTAATAAACTACCTACTCCAGATATATAGAACAGGCTCTCTACCTGAGGACTTAGTGATCACTTCCTGACCTGTATCCTAGACTGGATATTAATAAACAACCTACCCCAGATATATAAAACAGGCACCCTACCTGAGGACTTTAGTGATCACTTCCTGACCTGTATCCTAGACTGGATATTAATAAACAAACTACCCCAGATATATAAAACAGGCACCCTACCTGAGGACTTTAGTGATCACTTCCTGACCTATATAATCAGAAAAAGAAATTACATCCCTCAACAATCTTCCTTTAAAACCATTAGAAGTTGTAAGAACTTGATTCAGACTAAATTTCAGAATGAACGTAACACGTGTGACTGGTCCAACCTATGGCTACTTCTACTAGATGAAGGGTTCTCATACTTCAGCTCTACATTTCTTGCTATTCTGGATAACCATGCTCCCCCACGCACTATCAGACTATAAACAGCTGAGAAATGATACAAAGAAGTCTATTATGCTAGACAAACATAATTACTACTGTAATCTGCAACAAAAGCACCAAAATCAACCACAAAAATTCTAGTCAGGCATAAACAAACCTCTCCACCTGGGCCAATCAACTACCCCTACCCCCTTAACTACCCTCCAACAACCTCCTAAAATTGTTGCTAACACCTTTAACACTTTCTTAACAGAAACCATGCAATCCCTAGCCAGTAAGCTATCTCCCTATACCCAAAGTACCACCAACCCCACACCTGATAATAAAATCCCCTTTAAGCTTGACCCAGTACCAACAACTTTTATTAAGTCCCTACTTAAAAAACTGAAAACCACCACCCTTTCAGCAGTCCTACAACCTGCAGAATATCTCCAAAAAACCACTAATGAAATAGCATACCCCATATAAATTTTAATCAATAGAACTATCCATGAAGCCTATATCCCCTACATCTGGAAAATCTCCCACATTGTTCCTCTTCATAAAGGGGGAGATTCCACTGAACTTTCAAGTTATAGGCCTACAGCCATTCTGTCTCCCTTGACTAAAATAATGGAAAATGTATCCACAAGCAATTTCTTGCCTATCTGAATCAAAACACTCTCCTAACCCCCTCCCAGCATGGATTTAGACCTTGTCATAGTACAACCCCAGCCCTTCTCTCCTTCTCCCATACAATAAATCAAAACTGTAATGACAACAAGCTCTCCTCAGCCCTCTTCCTTGACCTATCCAAGGTATTTGATATGATAAATCACCAGCTACTCTTAAACACATTAAAATCACTCTCCATAGATAACCTAGAAATTACCTGGTTTCATTCTTACCTAATTGACAGACTGTACTACTATGGAAGAATAACCTATCGTCCCTTTTACCAGTCACCCTTGGAGTCCCACAGGGAACTATATTAGGTCCCCTCCTACTCTCCATATTCATTAATGACCTGTACAAAGTCGTCCCTGATGCAACTTGCATTCAGTATGCAGATGACTCAACCCTAATCTGCTCTGCCACTTCCCCCACAGATTTACAATCCTTGTCCCAAATCACTTTCAACAAAGTAGAGAACTGGCTTACTGGTCACCAACTACTATTAAACCCAAATAAAACCAAACTATTACTCTTCTCCCCCACTCGCAAGGTCCCCTTCACCACCTCTCACCATAATATCTAACAATGGTACCATAATTTTCCCAAAACCTAGTACTAAACTACTGGGAGTGATCATCGACAACAACCTCAAGTTTGATGCTCACATAGACAAAACTATTAAAATAGTTAATAAAACACCAGGCTCTTTTTACAGTATTAAACCATTCCTAACCCCATCTGCTAGAACTGTTATTGCCCGTACACATCTGCTATCGACCCTTCTTTATGCCTCACCCATCTTCGTGAACCGAAGCAAATCAAACCTCAATAAATTTACTAGGTGCTACAATAACATTGCCAGATTTGCCACAGGATCAGCTTATAGAACCCATCACTGCCTTAACCTTCAATCGTTAGACTGACTTGAACTACCCTATCAACTGCAATATAACCAATTAATAGTTCACAAAATCCTCTACCAACCAGACAGTACACCCATACTGAAAAATATTATTACCCCCTACAGTAATCTAAAATCCCTTCGCTCTTCCAAAAAATTGCTAGTGCAAACTGTTAAAACCAAGAATTCAGCTGGTGAATCACTATTATCCAACTCTGCCGGTAAAAACTGGAACCTACTTCCTGCTGAACTCACCACCTCCTTATCCCAGTTCAAAAAATCCCTTAGGAAATACCTAAAAATGCAGTGGCTTTGTCCCTGTACAAATCCTGACTAACCCCCACTCAAACATAATTCATAAATGAGAACCTCATTACAAGCATAAAACTCTGACTCCAACTGTTTAAAATTCTGTGCATCACCCACCTACTGGAAAGATTTAAAGTTAACACTACACCATGATAACCACCTTAATATATGTGTTTTCCTTTATCAGATGAAATATTTTTCTTTCTCAGCTACTTGCTTCCAACCTTTGTTGTGTGTATGTGAGAAAAACATGTACCTGTGTATACATACTGTTAAACAAATCTCAGTTTTGTGATCACTCACTTTAATAATTTCACTGTATTTACACTTGTTCTTGTACATTTGGAGCTTTTCTCCCCAGGCCTCCACTGAAAATGGACCTGTATCCAGTCAGACTTTCCCGGTTAACAAATGTAAAATACATAAATAAATAAATCTTTGGAATATTTCCAATTAACACTAAGTCTCCCACAACAAGAACTTCAGTGTTTATATTAGTTGTGAATCATTGTAGAGGATCCTCTGCAAAAAAAATATGCACATCTGGTGCAATAATAATATCAGTAGTTGGAGCTGGCATAATGGTTAAGGTGCTTACTCACAAGCTCAAAGTATAAGTTTGATTCTCACATTTGAGGAAAACTGTCTAGGCATAAAAATTACCCACAAAAGTACCAAGCCAAGTAGTTATGTATGAAACTATCACCTTTCCCTCGGTTGTAGCTATAAGCAGGGCTGGCAGACCACATCTCATTTACCAGTTTTCTATCTGAAAAGAACAGACCACCACTAACCCCCTCTTGGGAGAGTTTAGTAACTCTTCCTAACCCTAATTATGCCCTGCTGAATAATTCGTGTTTTTCCTACTGAATTTATTATGGCTTGACAGTTAATGCTTTTAATTTGTGAACTGTTCCCTTATGTGGGATAATAGAGACATAGCTAGAGTCCGGTAAAGAGGGCAGTCACCTCAGTGTAAGGTGTCAGAGGATACAACTGACAGTACCAGCATTCATTTTTTGAATGTCAGTGCTGCGTTTGGACTCAGGTCTGAAGTGCTTCGGTGCTCCATGCATGGACAGTATCCAGAAAGGAATGGTGATACCGCGTTTACAGTCAGTGATGAACCACTAAGCACTGTGTATGGCATTTCACACAACCTTTTCTTTTGGTACTCCACTCAAAAACAAGTTTTCAAAAGCCAATAGCTCACCTTGACAAACCCATACTATTCTGCTGCATACAAACAGGTTACACACGGACTCACAAGTTTACACTAATAATTATACATAATTTTTAACTAGGGAATAGATTCTACTTTATTCAGTAAAGGTCACTATATATAGCGTGGCATCTGCTCAAGTTGTAGATCTTGCGGTAACAGTAACAGAGCATTCTACAGTACTTAAATCATTTAGCTATATATTTTCAGCTAATCTAGAATAGAGAAAAACAGAAAAAAAGAAAGTGTGACCTCAGCATGAGAAAATGTTTCTGAAACGTAACCAGAGCCATCATATAACTGGATAACTTTTCACAGTAAATAAACAGTCATAGAAACAGCATTTCTACAAATATAATGTGTGGATTCAGTTTTTAAAAAAAATAATTTAAAAAAACAAACAGCACCAGAATTACCCATTCTAAGGACTTGAGCCTTGCCTGTGATATAAATACGACCTGCTGGAGAGACAGGTATGTATCCCAGAGACTACCCCATCTCTGGAACAGGTTCCCCATCCATGTGAAGCAGAGTCCCTCCCTAACCAAATTCAAGTGCAGCTTAGACAACAGGATGGGGAACAGGAAATTCATTCCTGGTTTGGCACCCATGTCTCTAATGACACAGGCAATCTGTAAATGGTTCACCTCCCAGGCCCTAGCTTGTAAATGTTTCATCTCCCAAGCCCCTACCTACACTTATCAAGGGTATCAGAACATGTTCAGAGATTTGGGATGCATGGCTAGGCTTAAAAATGTCCTTGTGATCATTATTTATTTATTTATTTATGGATGGTGCAGTCATGCAGCGGTAGCATTGTCGCCTCACAGCAACAGGTTCTCTGGTTCGATTCTCGGCTGGAGTGCATTCTGTGTGGAGTCTGCATGTCCTCCCTGCATTTGTCTAGGTGCTCCGGTTTCCTCCCACGTTACAAAGACATGCATCTGGAGCTTTACACCCCGGGCCTCCGCTGAAAATTAGCTTTGTTCCGAGTTGGACTTTCCCAGTAAACAAAAAGTAAATCAATAAAAAACAATGTAATATGGCAGCCTACAAGCATGCAAAATCTATACTATACATAGCAAATAACATGTGCAGGCTCTGTTTAGACACAGAAACTCAAATTAATTTGTGGTCAGAAAGTGCACCAGGTGCCATATTTTATTTTACACTTGTTTTACATTTATTGACCTAGCAAATATACTGCAAATGGAGTTTGACATAAGGTGATATTTCTATTTATTTTATTTTAGAATTGTTTGCCAGGGTAGAGCACTAATTTCCATGGATCTTTCTCAGGCTCATCCTGGGTGCGCTGCTTGGTTAAGTGACTAGCTCAGAATCAAGCAGTTGAAGCAACAGAGGTTGATGGAATCAAACCCTGGACAACTGGTAAAAAAATCATTAATCCTTTGTGCCAACTGCCAGACATAAAAAAAAAAGAGTAGAATAATGGCTGAACATGATGTTTTAGGCATTACTGAAAATTCAGTACTGGCAGGCCAAGGTGAATGTAACAGAACAGGAATTACGCAGAATATCATCACCACTGGACAGAGTACCGGTACTGAGTGGTCCTACCAGCTTCATACAGAACAGGAATTACACAGAATATCATCACCACTGGACAGAGTACCGGTACTGAGTGGTCCTATCAACTTCATAAAGACCAGGAATTACGCAGAATATCATCACTACTGGACAGAGTACTGGTAGTGAGTGGTCCTATCAGCTTCATACAGAACAGGAATTACGCAGAATATCAACACCACTGGACAGAGTACCGATACTGAGTGGTCCTATCAGCTTCATAGGAAGTTACTAGGCTAAAGGCCCTAGGGCTCTTACAAGCCTAGCCAAGTTCTACCCTTATTTCCATGATCATCACGTATAACCAACAGACTCCTGAATAATACAATGGAAATGTGTAAGTCCTCTTTTTGCTATTCGGAGAACTTTCTTAAAGAAGAGATCCTGCCATCAGAATATGTATTACTAGACAATGTAAGCACAATCTGGGAGGTCAGTGACCTGCACTCTAGCAGCCGTATAAATTTGGTATACTGGATAAATGCTAAATTTATACAAATTCTCTGAGATGTTTGCGTGCTGTGAATCTAGCTCTGCAATTTTTCTTTGAAGGGCACGTCTCACAGACAGGCTACAAAACAGAATCACTTACTTAAGTGTTCCGCATAAGCCAAAATATTTGCATAAACTATGATTGCCTGCTATTTTAAAGTGCAAAATCTTAATTAGAAACTCAGTAATTTCCTTTCTGAAAGTCTGCTTCAAGGAAACTTGCCAGTCAGTAAATTACTAAATAAAGACAAGCAGATGTTTTTCAGTACAAGCAGTGTTGTGGTAACCTGTGCAAAGGTAAGATCTTTTTAAATCGTACAAGACAATAAACAAAAAATTGTATTTATATAGTATGGCAAATATGTTGTATAACATGGAAGACAAATGAGGAATGAACATTATATATGAAAATGTGTATGTTAAATGTATGGTTGAAAAGCTGTATTGCACTCAGCAATAAAAGTAACAAAGAAATGTCAGTTTTATATCTGACACTATACAGGTGAACATAGCGGAAAGACTGAAAATCCATCCAGGCTATGACAAAGTCCCTGCCAATACAAACTTTTTCCAAACTATAGTGTGAAATAAAAGTCAGCAGTTTGAAGTGTGAATACCATTCTAAATGCAGAGCCGTGCAGTCACAAATATGTACATAAACAATCCTAACGGCATAGAGAAAATAATTTCACTTGTACAGTCCAGAAATTCTGCTACCTTCTGACTCAGCAGTTATATCATGTAGGGTCACATTCTAAAACAGTTCATGCTTAGGGTAAGATTGCATTCCCAACCTTGTGATGTTAAATATCTCACAGCCAACTCCAAAAGGTGTCTTCCCCGATTCACACTGCCCCCATCTCTTGGACAAGTACAAATTGATGGGACACACCTGACATGTCTGATGAGTTTCACTCAGTGATGGCTTGTATAATTCACCGGTTTGGCAGCCAATAGTAAAAGGGGTACAACTAGCACATGAGGCCAATATTACACAGCTATAGATGCATGACATATACGGAGACCTTCTCTATTTTCTTCTCCATAGTTTTGCCTTTCCTCCACCATCCACCCTTGTCAAGCTGGTCTCCTTAATTCTGAAATACAGTCTGATTCCATCACAGGATTTTTCTGTCTACCTCCGATGTTCTGGCTCCTGATGTGTTCCTATCCTATTATGTTTCCTTAATCTCCATGGCTTTATAGCACTGCCTCATCTTGTCCACACCAGTATTCCATTCTGTGGTGTATGTGGCACCTATCAGACAGTCTCTACTGACCTTTGCAGGTCCTAGAATGTCTAGGTTTCATATTTTGCTGGGATACAATATCCATACATGCTGTGATATACTTAACACAGCATGTTACGGAACTGCATTATGAAGCGGTTTCATAATGTAGACTTGCTAAACAGTTTTGGAATCTGGTTCCTACATTCCCTTTAGCAATGTGGACTGTACTAAACTGGTTGCTACTGCATTGTAGACCCCATGACGTTGGTAGCTTGAGTTTGTCTTCTCCCTCATACCTCTCAACTGTCCAGATTTTTGCAGAATGTACAGTTTTTTCCCTCATATTTTTAGTCTGATCCTAAAAAATTGTGATTTTCAGCAAATCACTGAGGATTGAAGTCAGTAAATAATTACATACATTTGAGTTTCACACTTCATATTCCTCATAAAATATATGCAAACACAAACACTGTTACAGAATAAGAGAAATGCTTAAAATTTGTCACTATTTGCAGGACTTTGTCCCCACATTATTTTAAGCTTTGTCCAGATTTCTTGTGCTTAAAGGATGAGAGGTATGCTCTCCCCATCTCCTCAGTATGTTGGGGGTATGTCAGGTCTTTCAGTACACACACACCGTCAGATTACTAAAAGAAGCCCACCACATTGCTGTGTCCTATCTTTCAGCACATTGCCTGAATTGTTTCACTGGGCAAGGTGTCTTATAAAAAGCACACCGTTTACGTAAAGGAAATGGCGAAATCTTAATTCAGTTATTCCAGCAGCAAATAAAAAGAAAACAAAGCACGGTCTTGAGTGCAAAAGAAGTAATAACCAGTTGCTCATTTTGGAGAGAAAAGTTAAGAAAAAAATATTACTGTGTGTCCAGTGCTCAGGCTTACTTTCCAAGTAAGAATTGATATGCAGAGGGTACAATGTCTTCTGCGGGTTCCTATCGCGTGATCAAAAACTGTAAACGGCGAACATGTATTGAGCGAACCAGATTGGTCGAAACGTCGCGCGAACACAGAAATCGCCATAGGGAATATTTTCCCTTTACTTCAATGCAGTGCAATCTCGGAGTAGGAATATTTAAGTAGCAGGGGTGTGGGGGGGTGCATTTAGGTAAGTACAGATTTTTTATTTTTATTGTTTTATTATATTTTCGAAATTTCAAACATCGCTCATATGGTGTCGGCCATATGGTGTTCGATATTTGAAACTTTTGAAAATATAATATAGACCCGTTTTCTGCAGCATATCAGTGTTAGTCTTTATGTACAAATGTAATAAAGAAGGGTCTCTCCACACACAAGCCACTGATAGAGAAATATGAAAACGTATAAACATATGACCTGTAAGGAGTCTGATATGTTCTGTAATGTGTGTCTGTACACCAGGGGGGGTGCAAACATACGCAGAGACACAGACATACACACAGACACACACAACTTCACAGTTACATGGATATACGCATATCTAAGTCTCCAAGTGAAATGCCTTAGTCTGATTAGCTGTTGGCTGTGCATTAGATATACCTGATATAGAGGTAAATAAATACATCACTGACTGCTAGTACATGTCAGCATCTCTCCATTCACAAGACTGATCATCTGTTACAGACATAGATGGTTGTTAACAATTACTTTTCACAGGAAATAAATTAAGTCAGGCCCTAAAGAAAAAAATACTTACTTGAAAAGAAGTGGAAGAAAGGAAATCTCAATCCGTCCATCCATCCTCAAATCCTTTTTCTCATTTTGCACATGGATTTTGGGTGTGTCTTAAGCAGTGACAATCATTTCAAGCCAAGGTTTACACCGCTGGGTGGCTAGCCCTGCCGTGTTAGTTCATCCGTACCACTCACTCGCACCTATAGCCAATTTAGTGTCCAGTCCACCTACTGCATGTCTTTGGAATGTGGGAGGGAACTGGAGCACCCATAGGAAATCCACATGACCGCAGGGAGGACATGCGGACTCCACACAGAAGGAACTCCAGCTGAGAACTGAACCAGAAAACCTCTTGCTGTGAGGAAAAATGCTAACCGCTGCACCACCACGACCACCCTAAAGGAAAAGGAAATGTCAGTGCTTCTCTACAAATACTCGGGGGGGTTAATTCAGTAATGCCTAGCACGTCACCATTTTTTTTCCACTTACTTTTACAGAATATAGCTAAAGGAATATATTTGGGATGCAGCTCTAACCACACTCTATGAAACTAAGAAAACAAAAGCTCACAGTATTTAGAGATTCACAGAAAGCAATAATTATTTTTGAATACCCAACTTTTTCCTTATATATACAAAAACTTCACTAAAATCACCAGTTGTTGAGTACAGATTTTATTACAACTGTTCATTGATGGAAATTCAAAGCCCACCCCAACCTTCATTGTCTTACTCACCAAACCAATCTGCTCAGCCTGCGAGCCTTGTAAAGCAAGCAATAATGCCTTCCATGATGGGCATTATCAGGAAAATAATGGACTACCCTTAGGTATTCTGAGGCCCAGTGCCAGGGCATTGGTGTGCTTAAATAAGGGGCTAAATGTTATTTTTTTATTTTTTTATTAGTGTCACACCCTTGAAATGCCCAGAATTTCTAACTCACATTTTTGGCATGTTCCACATAAAATGTGTGGTTTTCTGGCAAATCACTGACATATATTTGAGTTTCAGTCTTCATATACTAGTTCATGTTAACACAAATTATTTTATTCTAGAATGTTTCTAAGCTTGTAAGAGCAACATTTAAAAGCTGTCCCTATTTTTGGGCCTTTGTCCCCCATTATTTTAGGCACTGTCCATATTTCCTGCACAAAGAGATTGTGTGCAGATATGCATCTATGGGTCTACTTCAAAGCATCGAAAGCCCACAGTTTCGAAGACCAAATCACTCAGACAAAACCATCAAAATCTCATTTCAGTGAACGACCGGATAATTGAATCCATTCCTATGGTAAGTAACCACTCATACCAAAAGATAATTCAACAAAGTATTAGTTTAAGGGTGTGCAAACGTATGCAACCAGCTTATTGTATGTTTTTTATTTTTTATATTTTCCTCCAACAGGTTTGTTTTTCAATTGAATTGTACAGGTTATAGGTCAAATTAAAGGTGGGAAAAGTTTTGAAATGATTTATTGTGGTTTCATTTTTTTATATTACAAAAACCTGGCATTTTAACAGGGGTGTGTACACTTTTTATATTCACAGTGTATGTGTGTGTGGATATGTATATATATATATATATATATATATATATATATATATAGATATATATATATATATATATATATATATATATATATATATATATATATAGATATATATATGTATATATATATATATATATATATATATATATATATATATATATATATATATATATATATATAAGTATATTTTATATATATATATATATATATGTGGATCTAGGACGTTTGCTCGACTGAGCAAATGTCCGAATCCATAAAACCCGAACACACTTTAACGAAATCGCTTTTATCGAAAAAGCGCTTTCGTTAAAGCGTGTGACAAAATAAAAAAAAATGCTGTATTTACATTTTAGCAGGGGGGCTTCGCCCCCCTGTGCCCCCCCCACCCCTCTACTTTAATATTCTCCCTCTGAGACCACACTACAGTGGGGAAAAGGGAAATTTCCCTTACCCGCACCGTAGTACAGCCTCGGCAGCAGTCATACTTATTCAAAAGTGCTTCTTCGGTGAAAAGCACTTTCGCGTAAGTATGCCCAGTCGTTTGTTCAGTCGAGCAAACATCCTAGATCCATATATAGATATATATATATATATATATATATACACAGATATATATATATATATATATATATATATACACATATATATATATATATATATATACATAAATCTACATATACATGCATACTTACATTACCTTAAAAATTACCCGCTTATTTAGGTGTTTTTTATCCCTTTGTTGTCTTTATCCATAATTCTTGAGCAATAAAGCTGAGAAGTATGAACGCAGACTCTTCCCCTTACTCAATATCTCTCCATCTGCCTCACATGTGAGCATGCACCCATGCAAAGATGCATCTGCATACACCCACAGCATTAGGTTTTCTTCATTTTTTCTCCATGTTTGCTAAATACTGCTTTTTAATCTGCATTTAGGGAGGAAAAAGCATAACATCAAGTGCTCGAAACTGCTTCTCCCGTTACTTTTTAAACTTAACGGTTCTTATTTTGATTTCCTTTTTTTAACATTACACTCACTAAACAGCAAAGCCATGTTTAGTGAGCATAAAAAAGGGAGACTTTTCTTCTTCAGTCCACGTTCCATGACAGCTGCCATGAAACAGCAGACTTGTTTTTTTACTAGGATGATGTCTGCATGTTGATGCCCTATTGGTGAATGAACGCTTTCCTACATGATAGTAATGTACAATTAGGCATTATCTAATTAAATTAGATTTGCCTTTGCTTTCACTGAAGTGTCCTCCACCAGTGAAAAGGACAGAATGTTAGTGCCATGCATACTCTGGCAACATTTCATGCATTCAAACGGACATAAACAGAAAACAAAACAAAAGTAGGGCAAATAAACAGTTTATATGGTCTCGATGCTGAAAAGAAAAAAAATACTTTAGCGCATTTTTATATTCTACATTTTGAAAAATGAATGACTAATATAAATGCATGTACATATGAATCTTACATGGACATTTTACAGGGTATCTTACATCTCTACCCTCATACATAGATCCTTCCTCTTTTCTGTGCAGTGACTTCATCTCTTTTTATCAAATTAATCCTCCTCAGTCAGGCAGAAACATTATTTTACCATAATATAAATATGCTTAAGGATATATACATAGCTTTTAGCAAACACTACAGCGAGACCAAAGTCTAGTCCATCTGACAAGGGTAATGGGGCGAGAAGAGGAATGCACTGCGCAGATTTTACCAAACATCCAACAGCTTATGTTGCTGTTTCAGACAGAACAAACTCAAAAAACAAAGTATGGAGGATTAAACAATTTACGTTGTCTTAATACAGATGAAATCTGGTGAAAGGATGCTCAAGTAAAGGCGATCCCAAAACAATAAATTCCTGAAGTATTTAAAAGCACATATAACTGAAAACTATTTCTGGCAATCGTGTGAAATTTGTCACCCTTTCCACTCTACCTGGGGCAAACACTGACTGATTAGGACAGGAAGGTTGCCTGAGCTTGACTTATGAAGCTAGAGAGAGTAATTAGTAATTTATAGACACTAATTACTAATTTACCCTGTTAATGCAGGGAGCTTATCTAGATATCAGCTTTGCTGTGTAAAATAACTGAATGACGCATTTAAACAGAACTGGATGAGACATTTAAATGACTGAAAATTTTTCTTGAGGCAAACACACATACATGCCCATGTACACAGATAAACACACACATGCGCACACACACACACAAAATGAATTGTTGTTTACATTTTACATAAGAAAAGTACAGCTGTGTCCATCCATCCATCCATCTATAATTGTAGATGGTTGAATAGATCAGTTTCATTGTACTGATGCATGGGGCAGAAGCCTATGACGGGCCAGATTTCCAGAGTCTTTACATCATCCCTAGCCAATGGATGTCTAAAGACAAATGTCTGGACCTCAGGATATAAG
The DNA here is from genome assembly GCF_019279795.1 of Protopterus annectens. Taxonomy (NCBI): domain Eukaryota; kingdom Metazoa; phylum Chordata; order Ceratodontiformes; family Protopteridae; genus Protopterus; species Protopterus annectens. Next base: position 10,671,923 of record NC_056741.1, on the reverse strand, counting down.
AAGTGCATCCATTGGCACTTTCTTCAGGTCTTTCTCAACAGTGAAAGCACAGTCTGATACCAGAGGGCAGCACAACCTCACCAGTTGTCTTTATTTACGTGAGGAGGAGGAAAAAGGAAAAGTACAGTTTTGTACCTACCATAAATGTAGATGTTCGAGGGCTATTACAGCTGCAGTAATCACATATGGGTTTTCAGCCGTCAGGCGGTCCCTCGGTCGGCCGAATTCCAAAGTCTTGGTCCGGCGTCGGTTGTTGTCGCGTACTCTTCTGACGTCAGGAAGGCTAGAGTATATAAGACACAGCCGACACCATCTTCTTCAGTCTTTCTTGCCCCAGATGTCAGGTGCCCCCAGAAGGAAGGCAATACATAAATAAATCTAATCCATAAAAGTAAGCAAATAATACATAGCAGGATAACCCAGTCAGCAGGTATGAAGAGGTATTCAGACCCCAAGGTCTTACCAAGTGGGGAAGGAGGGTGGGAAACCTGTACTGCAGCTGTAATAGCCCTCGAACATCTACATTTATGGTAGGTACAAAACTGTACTATGTTCATCGTGCATTACAGCTGCAGTAATCACATATGGGTAGAATCCCAAAGCTATGCATAGGGTGGTAGGTACTATACGGAACTGGGTTGAGCTAGAATGCCCTGCAAAACTGCAGTGGCAAAGCCTGCTCTTGTTCTGGAGTATAAAGGCAGATGGTAGTGTTTTCTGAAGGTATGTACAGAACTCCAAGTGGCTGCCTCCAAGATATCTTTAGTAGGCACTCCTCTGAGGAAGGCTGTAGAGGTGGCTGTGGCCCTAGTGGAGTGAGGTCTGATACCAGTAGGGACAAGCTTTCCATGATAGGAATAACAAAAGCGTATGCAGTGACCAATCCACTTGGAAATGGTCTGTTTGGTAACAGGTTTCCCTTGACCCCCCACAGCATAGGAAACGAGGAGTTGATCTGATTTTCTGAAGGATTTGGTTCTGTCCAAGTAATAACGTAGCTGCCTATGGATGTCTAAAGAATGTAGCAGCCTTTCCCCTTTGTTTTGAGGGTTAGGGTAAAAGGTAGGAAGGTGTATGGCCTGGTTTAAGGCTACCCTAGATACCACTTTAGGCATAAAGGAAGGGTTGGTACGAAGGGAAACCCTGTCCTGATGGAAGATAAGGAATGGCTGCACCGCCATGAGGGCCTGTAACTCAGAAACTCTATGAGCTGAAGTGATGGCCAGTAGAAAAGCTGTTTTCCAGGACAAATATTGTAATTCTGTTGAAGCAGCAGGTTCAAAGGGAGGTAATGTCAATTTTTCTAGTACGTAGTTAAGGTCCCAAGCTGGCACTGGCTGTTTCCTTGGAGGTCTTATGTTCTTAGCCCCTCTGAGGAACTGTCTTAGGAGTGGGTGTGAGAATAAAGGAGGATCCATGTTGAATTCTGCAGAGATTGCTGAGGCATGTATTTTGATTGAGGAAAATGAAAGTCCATTGCTCAGAAGTTCAGCTAGGTACTGCAAAATCTGAGGTAGGTTCAATTTTCTAGGGTCCTGCCCTCGTTTTTCATTCCAACAGCAAAACCGCTTCCATTTTGCAGAGTAAGCTTTTCTAGTAGATGGTCTTCTGGCCTCCAAAATGACATCCTGCACCTCTTTGGAGAGTAGAGTCTGATGTGATGCTAAGGAATTTTCCATGCAGCGAGACTGAGAGTTTTCAGCTGACTGTGAAGGGTTTTGAAATTGTTCTGCGTCAGCAGTAGAGGTGTTAGAGGCAGGGGCCACGGAGGAGTGTGTGTTAGGCTCCTCAGGAGTGGATACCAGTGTTGTCTCGGCCAGTCTGGAGCAATCAGTATCATCCTCGGCTTGTCTGTTCTTACTTTCAAAAGTACCTTGGGCAGAAGAGGTAGAGGTGGGAATGCATAAACTGACCAAGTTGTCCATGTGAAGGAAAGAGCGTCCACTTTCCAGGCCTTTGGGTGGAAGGTCCTTGAGCAAAACCTTTTAATTGATGGTTTCTGTGGGAGGCAAAAAGATCTATATCTGGCCTCCCCCACGCTTGAACAATCTCTGTAAACACCTGTGGATGTAGCTTCCATTCGTGAGGATCTGTCATATGTCTGCTCAGAGTGTCTGCCAGTGTGTTTTCCATTCCTGGCAGGTACTGTGCTTGAAGTTCTATTTGTCTTTCCAGAGCCAGGTTCCAAAGAGTCATGGCTAGTCTGCACAAGGGGTATGAATGAGTTCCTCCTTGTTTGTTTATGTACCACATTACTGTGGTGTTGTCTGTTCTTATGAGCAGTTGTCCTGGATGCAGGAATTCTCTGAACGCTGAGATTGCATTTATTACTGCCAGCATTTCTTTTGATTGATGTGAAGGTGCTTTTCTTTTTGGGGCCATCTGCCCTGAATGCACCTGTCCTTCATGTGCTCCCAGGCGTAGTCTGAAGCGTCTGTGGTTATGACTTGTGTAGCTTGAGGCTTGCAGAATGGGAGGCCTGTGTTTACTTGGCATGCTTGGGCCCACCATATGAATTCCTTTTGAAGACAGGGAATTATTGGAATCACCGCTTCAAGCTGTGACTGTGTTGAGACCATAGATTTTTAGGTACCATTGAAGTTTCCTCATGTGCAGCTTTGCATGGGATTAGAAGAATGCAAGATGCCATGAATCCCAGAGCCTGCAGGATTTTCCTTGCAGTAAGCCTGGTACTTTTTGCAAGCATTTTGAAGTACTGAGATAATTGCCCTTGTTTTTCTGGCGTAAGGTAGGCCATCTGGGTGTTTGTGTCCAAGTTGGCACCCAGGAAGGTTATTTTCTGAGAGGGTGTTAGCTTTGATTTCTCCTTGTTGATGGTGTATCCCAGAGAAAGCAGTAACCGTGTCACATATGCCAGGTGTTTCAGAAGTATGTGTTTGCTGTCCACTTGGATCAGGCAGTCGTCCAGATAAGGGTAAATTTGTATCCCTTGAAGTCTGCAGTATGCAATCACTGATGCCAGGCACTTGGTGAATACTCTGGGCAGTAGATAAGCCAAAGGGCAATGCAGAGAATTGATAGTGGTTTGAACCTGCAAGAAATCTGAGGTATCTTCTGCAACTTTGTCTGATTGGGACATGCAGGTATGCCTCCTTGAGGTCCAATGTTACCAGCCAGAACCCCTTGCCCAGCATGGGAAGGAGTTGCTGTAATGTGAGCATCTTGAATTTTGGCACGAGAAGAAATGTGTTTAGGATGGATAAGTCCAGTATGGGTCTCCAGTCGCTTCCTTTTCTTGGCACCAGGAAAAGCCTTGAATAAAAACCTTGTGCTTGTTGGTGCGTAGGTACCTTTTGTATAGCCCTCATGTTTAGGAGCTTTGTAATTTGTAGTTGTGCCTCTACCCTTTGATTTTGTGGTAGATTTGGCATGCCTCTCATTTTTGGAAGAGTGTGAAAATGGAATTTGTAGCCTCTGTTTATAATGTCCAGAATCCATTTGTCTGTTGTGACAATATGCCAATTGTTTGCAAATAGTGCCAGTTTCCCTCCCAAAGGTGCTGCCAGTTGAATTTTGCTTGGCATGGAAATGAGGGAGTCATTGAGTCTGCTACCTGTACTGCTGTGCACTGTCATCACCACCTCTTGGTGCTGGAGATTGCCATTGTCTGCCTCTATAGGGCCCTTGGGCTTGTCCTCTGCCCCTTCCGCGTCTGTATCTGCCTCTTTGGGGCTTGTCAGTGGTTGGAAAGGACCAGTTTTTTGAAGGCCAATTCCTGCTGAACCGTGGTGGCTGAACCTGTAAGAAAGCTTTGACAGTTTGCATAGATTTTGCTTTTTCTTCCATTTTACGTAATATATCCTCAGCATTAGTACCGAAAAGAACATCCTTATGTAAAGGTGCATCCAGAATTTTTGCTTTCACATGGTCTGGCAGATTTTGTTCCCTAAGCCATGCATGTCTGCGAATGACTGATCCGGTAGCGGCCGCTCTGCTGGAGGCCTCTAGGGCATCATAACCACATTGTAAAGTGTGCTTACCCACTTGCTCTGCACTATGCATCATATCCTGCAACTCTTTTATATCTGGTTGTTCAGGTTGTGACATTTTGGTCTTTAATTGTGATAACAGGAATTGTTGATATTTAATCATATGAAACTGGCAGTTTAAGGCCCTCATGGCTAGGGTGGCCGAGGTATAAACCTTCTTACCCCACCTTTCTAGAGATCTAGATTCCCTTTCCGCAGGAAGTGGATTCTTGGCCGTGGAGGCCTTAATTCCTTTAGGGCCTTGAGAAATAGTTTCAGGGTCTGCATTATGGCCTTTGTAGAGGAACTGATGAGAATTAGGTACTCTGTAATACCTATCCGCCTTAACAGGTGCAGGAGGCAGAGAATCAGGATTAAGGCAAGCCTCCGAGTAAACATCATCCAATACCTCCAAAACAGGAGGAATAGCCAAAGGTCTATGCTGAGGTAACCAGAGAAATTCCCTAAGCCTTTTCTTGGAGTCTGAAAAGTCTTGGCCTTCCCAGTGGAAGTGCTCTCTCAAAGAGTGTAAGGTTTCCCCAAAAGAAAAATCCTCAGGGGGGGATACAGAAGGAATAGACTGCTCTGCATCCGAATCCTCGAAAGGGGAATAAGAGTGTTCTTCAGCATCAGAATGTTCTGATAAAATGGATCCCTGGTCAGAAGAAGGAGAATCCTCCTCTACTCTGGGTCTCTTGTCCGGAGGGGCCTGGGAGCCTCTGATAAGAGTGATAAGGTCCTCAGCCATTTTAAGCATGTGCTTCTTAGGCATGGGCCCAGATGATGGGCCTTGTGTAGCCGGCCTAGTATGGTGCCTGGCTGTTTTGGATTTAGTGAAGGCCTTGATAGAGAAAGATGATGAAGGCCTAAATACACCATGGGTGGATGTAGATCTATCCACATTGGTAGGCTCGGTATATGCAGGGGCTTCGGTTGTAGTCTGGGAAAGGGCCGAAGAACCAGCGGTCTCGGGTACAGAAGACCCCGCCGAGGGAGTGTCGTCGGTAGTCAGGGACTGCAAAGGCGTCTCACTGAGAACCGGACCACGTGGAGCCTGTTTCGGCGTGGTGTCGGTGGAGACCGCGGTCCTCGTCTGGCGGTCCTTTTCTTTGCGTTTTTTAACCAAAGCGGTAGTCGGAGTATCCGACGACATTTTATAATTAAACGCTTTACCAAAAAAGTGCTGGGTGAACTCCGCCCGACGCTTGATAGTGCGTTTATTGAAGGTAGCGCAAAAGCGACAGCCCGAGACGTCGTGGTCTGGGCCCAAGCAAGGTATGCAAAGGGAATGGAAATCCTTATGCGGTATTTGCTTCCCACAAGAAATACAATTATTAACTTTTTCTGACATCGGTCTGAGGCAAGAAAAGATTCCAACGGGTACTTAGCTTTAATGAAGACTTCGGTTCCAAAATTTTTCGTAATTCAGGAGCTGGCCGACCGGCACTTGCGAACTGCTTCTGCTTCGGGCACCGCGCGGCAAAAAAGACTGAAGAAGATGGCGTCGGCTGTGTCTTATATACTCTAGCCTTCCTGACGTCAGAAGAGTACGCGACAACAACCGACGCCGGACCAAGACTTTGGAATTCGGCCGACCGAGGGACCGCCCGACGGCTGAAAACCCATATGTGATTACTGCAGCTGTAATGCACGATGAACATCATAAGATGCATAGAGTAGATGACTGAGATAAGAGGACTATCTGCAGAAAGAAACTCCTCTACCCTTGCACCCAGCAAGGGGAGACAACAATGGATTGGAGAGTGGCAGCGTGTACAATGACTTACCTGAACATTTACAATGATGGTAAGTGTGGCACAACTACACTATGTTCTTCTTAGTCAGTGTTGCAGTACTGATTGGGAATAGTTGTGAGGATTCCCAGACCTACAAGTCGGGTAGTGGGTCATCTGTATGACCCTAGGAAATAGGATTTTGCAGGATGACAGTAACAAAACCTGCTCTAGCATTGGAGACATTGCCTAGGCTATAGGGTTTTATAAAAGTGCAGAATGAGTTCCATGTGGCTGCCTGCAGGATGGCCTGGGTAGGCACTGCTTTGAGGAAGGCAGTGGTGGTAGCTGCATTCCTGGTGGAATGGGCTTTAATATGCCAAGACAGGTCTTTTCCATGGTATGAGCAACAGAACAGAATGTAGCTGGTTATCCATTTTGAAATCTGTCTATGCACATCCAGGGAGTTGTGGACTTGCTCTGACACCACCTTAGGCATAAAAGGAAGGGTTTGTTCTGAGGGTGACCCTATCCCTGTAGAAGACAATGAAAGGTTCCTTGCACATGAGGGCTTGTAGCTCCTACCTCATGTAACAGCTACAAGAAAGGTGATCTTCCAGGTAAGCATCTTTAGATAGGCAGTGGCCGCATGTTTAAAGGGGTCAAGGTTAGTTTTTTCTAACACCATTTGCATCCCATGTCAGAATAGGGTTCTTTCTGGGTGGTCTCAAGTGAACAGCCCTTTTCAGAAAACCTTCATGTGAGGGTGTGAAAAGACAGGTGGAGCATGGAGTAGGCAGGCCAATATGCTGGAATAGGAAAGCTCTTGTCTAAAGGGGCCTGGCAGGTACTGCAAGACTGAGTTAGTCCGCCTTAGAAGGGGTAGTGTTATTGCTGTTACACCATGTGGAAAATCTTTTCCATTTTGCAGGTATGATTTTTTGGTATTGGGCTTCCTTGCTTCCCTTATTATGGAAAGCATTCCCCTTGAGATGGGATGCTTTCCTTGGTGTCAAAACCCAATCCTCCAGGAAGTTAACTTGAAGGTGACTAGGAGAGGGTGGAAGACAGATCCTTTGACTTGGCTGAGCAGATCTATCTCCTGTGGCAGAGTGCAGAATCCCCCCTTGCTGACTTTCAGAAGTAGGAGGGAGAACTAGTGTTGCCTCAGTCAATGGGGGCCACTATGACCATGCTTGGTCTGTCCACCGTAATTTTGTCAGTACCCTGGGGATCAGGACTAAGGGTGGAAATGCATACAGGAACCAATTTGCCCCGTCTGTTGAGTTCTGAAGCAAAGCTTCTATAACTGCTTGTTATGGTGTAAAGTGGACAGGCCTATTTAAGGCATCCCCCACGGTATGCTGAGATCCAGGAAGACCTCTCTCTTCAGCATCCATTCATTGGAATCTAAAAGATCCATGCTCAGAGAATCTGCCTGGATATTGTTTTTTTGCCCAGAATATGAGAGGCTATGAGGGTTAGTTCTATATGTTATGCCAGCATCCAAATTTTTCTGTAAAGGCTGCACAGAGAGAAAGTTCTCCCTTGTCTGTTTATGTACACATCACTGTGGTATTTTCTACCCAGCTGTGTAGGATCTCTAGACATAATTTTTGTTGAAAACGTTTTATGGCCAGGTAGACTGCTTATGACTCCTTCTGATTTATATGCAACTACTTCTGCTGCAAGGTCCAAATACCCTGCACTTAAGTGGGCTCCCCGAGCGATATCTGAACTGGCTATGGTGATGTCCTTGTCTGCTTCTGGTAAAGTGAAATTTGCCCCTGGGTTCCTCTGCATGGTGTTTTACTAACATAGGAGTTCCTTTTTCAGGCATGGAAGGAGAGGCAGTAGGGCTTCCAGTGGCTGGGAATGTTGTTTCAAAACAATTTTCAGGAATCAATGGAGCTTTCATGTGTAACTTTGCAAGTTTGATAATGCCATGTACCCCAGTATCCTTAGGAATTTTCTTGCAGTGATAATGCTGCTTTGGAAGTAGATCTGTCAGACAGCCTGTCAAGAAAGCAATTTTGTCTTGGAGAAGGAAGGCTTTTAGTTTCAGAATCTATAACGGCTCCCAGAAAGAGGATCCTTTTTTGAGGAAGAGTTTGGAATTTTTGAACATGTAGGGTGAGACCTACCTTCTGACAGCAATCTACAGTGATCTGCAAGGTGTCTGGAGTCTCTAATGTGGATATTCCCTGAATGAGGCAGTCATCCAAGTAGGGGAAATATGAACCCCTAGAGTTCCGCAATGAGCTGTCAGAGGAGTAGACATTCTATTAAACCTCTGGGTGCAGCAGGTAGCCCAAATGGTAAAGTAGATAAATGGGAGTGGCAACATGTTGCTACAAATCTGAGGTACTTTCTGTGACTGCCTGCTGTGAGACATGGAGGTAAGCATCCTTAATCCTATGGTGATCATGGAGACATCTTGGAAGATCATGGGCAGTAAATTCTGCAACACAAGCCTACAAGCTTATCAAATCTGTTGGGCATTGTCGGTGCTCATGTAAGGTTGCTAGGGCATGGAACTCCTTACCTATATCCCTCAGGTCTATAACCTCCATCCCATCTTTCAAAACCACTCAAAGACTTCCTAGCTAAATTCCTGCACTGTTCTTGCTCAAAACCTGTATAAACTATATTCCTAAATGTGAAAAAGTACCTTTTCTTTCCTTATACCTCCTTACTTTCCCTTTTTTCACTTACTTCCTTATTTCTGTCAAATTATCTTCCCTGCCTTTCTCTCTAAATATACCATACATTTTCTTTTCCCTCAGTTCAGATTGCAATTCCTGTTTGTATTAGACTAACTTATCTTTATTTTCTCTTTAAACTTTCTAAAATTTCTATAAATATTAAATGATTCTCATACAATTGTTATTAATTCTTAACCAATGTTTTTATATTATCACTAATTTGTTACATTTATTTAAACTGCAGATGCTTTTGTTTTATTTTTTTAAGATTGTAAAATTGCTGTTCTTAAAAATATTGTGTCACAATTTGGAGCTTTTCTACCCGGGCCTCCGCTGAAGTGGGCATCTACGTAGTCAGACTTTTCCGGTAATCAAATGTCAATAAATAAATAAACATTTCAAATTTTGGGACATTGTGAAACTTGTTTAGCTTTGAGAGATCCAAGATGGGCTTCCAGGTACCCTCTTTTCTTGAAACTAGAAATATCCTTGAGTGCCTTTCCCCTGTTGTCCTGCAGGGACAGGCTGGGTGGATACTTGGTGAAGTATCTCCCTGAGGATAGGTGGCAAGATGTTTTCTTGCTCTTTTTGGTAGCTTTGTAATGTCCAGAAAGAGTGGTATTTTTCTGAACTGAATGTACTGCCCCCTTCACTAAGATTCTGAAGATCCAGTGGTCCCTGGAGATGAATTTCCATTGGTTTAGGAAGAAAGAAGTCTTCCTGCCAGAGGCTTGGAAGGGAGGGTGGGAAGAGGTGAGGGAGGGTAGAACATAGTCACAGTTGTTATCTGTGCTGGGTGGGCTCTTTGTAGCCAGCAGATCTCTGTGATTTTTCCATTTGCCATCTCCTAGATGGTCTTGGGGCTTTGCCATGGGATGGCCTCTCCTTGTGTTGTCTGCGTGGAAAAGGTCGATGACACAACCTGTGTCAGCTGCTCTGCCAGAAGCATTGAAGACATCATAGCTACATTTTAGGTAGTGTCTGGAGACTTGTAAAGCTTCTCTGGCCGTCTCCTGGATTTCCTTAGATATGATTATATCTGCAACAGACAGTCTACCTAAGCTAGCATTTTGCCTTGAAGAGATTCAAGGTACTTTAGCATAACATGGAAAAAACGATTTAAAGCTCCCATTGCTGAGGTAGCATAGTTATTAGCTTTCTTCACAAATCTGTCTACTAATTTACTTTCTGCGTCATTAGGAAGGGGATGTCTTGTTGGTCCCGTAGCTACACTTTTTTATTTATTTTACATTTGTTTACTGGGAAAGTGCGACTGAGTGGTGACCCTTTTCAGCAGAGGCCTGGGGAGAAAAGCTCTATGTAGAAAGAAATAAAATCAAAATATAGACTGAACAGAAAAATACATCAAAAGCCAGATTAACAATAGTTGTACATTTTTATATACAACAGTCAGTAGAAATTGCACATATTCACATACGTTAAGCAAATAAAAAAAATCAGGACAGAGTGTTTTTATTTATACAAGGATAGAACTGTTGACATGGTATGAACCTTAAAACAAAAGATGAAGCCAGAAAGTGCGAACTGAGACACTATAGTCCTGCAAGAAATACTGCTGGGCAGTTGAGAAGGTAAGAGTGCTTTAGGGTGTGTCGGAGTTTAGAATGAGAGGTAAGCATTGACTGGGATAATTAGGAAGTAAGGAAAAGATGGTAGGAAATAAGGTTTGAGAGTTGATATTCTGAGGACAATAAGAGAGACATAGGAAAATTTGGTTTGAGAGTTACTTTTATGAGGAGAAATGACAGAAGTGATAGTAGGTCTCATTACCCTGGACTACTACAAGAGCAATGCAATTTTTTGCGATCTGGGTTTGGTTTCAAAAATTTCTACTTCTGTGCCATAACTTTATACATGTCTCTTAACTAGACCATGGTTTATGACTCTCACACTGAACAAAGGTATGTATACTGGGGGTTTACTAATGAAAGCCCATTGAAACTGTTATAAACATCACAGTCTGCCAGAATCATTGATTCTGACCCACACTTGAGATTATAAATACTTAAAAAAAACAACTTTTTTTTTTCAGGGATGAAAAGTAATTTGCACCTCCTAAACGTGGGATGCAGCATCCTCAAACACCACCACTACTAAAACCAGCTCTGAGATTGCACTAACCTGGGGAAAAGAAAAATCCTCCTATTAGTGCAATCTCAAACTTTCTTAAATATGCCCCGAAATTGCACATTACTGATCAGCTTTTAAAGAATTAGTGCTTTAACACAAGAGGTTCTCCGGTTCGATTCTCGGCTGGGGTGCCTTCTGTGTGGAGTCTGCATGTCCTCCCTGTGGTCACGTGGGTTTCCTCCAGGTGCTCCGGTTTCCTCCCACATCCCAAAGACATGCTGTAGGTAGAGTGGACAATCTAAATTGGCCCTAGGTGTGTGTGCATGTGTGTGCCATGTGTGCTTTCTGTGGAAGGTTGGGCGCCGGACTGGCAACTCAACACCGTAAAAACCCCACTGCCAATGATGAGCGGACAGGTGATCCGCTGTGGTGACCCCTAACTGGGAAAAAGCCAAAAGAAGAAGTGCTTTAACACGTTAAGCCTGTGCCCCTGGTGTGCCTTACCAGGTTTGATAACAACAACAGTCACATCAAGTGAAAGCTGATAATGGGAGAGGTAGGCTTTTGCTTGTCAGAAAACCTCTTGCTGCTGGGAATATACTTCTATCTTGAATGCCCATAACTTCAAAGGCAGTGTGGTACTTGTGATTTATGAAACTTGATAAAACCTCTAAGAGCACAAATAAATGACATAGAAAATTATCTAACTCAGTGGACTGCAAAGGCAGAAATATTCCATCTCAGGCAAGGTGCAATATTTCTGCAAAGGCAGCAATAAAGATCAGACACAGCCAGTCATTTAAGAAAGTTTTACAATGTAAAGAGTTAGTCACAGCTTCAGATAAGAATAAACTATATAAAGGATGCTTTGATATTTCTGCTAGTTTTATGTTACGCATAGCAAACAAAGAACAAGAAAGAACTGCAGTCCTGAGCTCTACTTTTTATATCAGTCAAGTACGAAGTGTCCCTGCTTGGCCGTCTTTCTAAACAACTCCACAATCAAATAAATGCAATCAAAATATTGTTCTGTAACAAACTGTTTAAAGTGAGCCACTCCCATGCTGCTGAAACTACCAGCTACACTGATAAAAAATAATTTGCTACATCCTTCTATGGTAGGTCTCTGGAATGAAAGGGGGGCTATATTAGTGGGGGAAAAGGAGATAAAATCGTAAATAACTGATGTCAGCTTTCAGAAAGCTACAGAGAGTCCTCATCCATGGTGATCTGCAAAGAATGCATTTTTTTAACATATATGGTATATCTCTGCAAACTAATTCAACACATGATTAAGAGGAATCTTTAAACAGCATGTACAACTTTTGTGGTGATGTTATGCAATTTATTTGCAGGATACATCTGTGTAGGGATTATAGCCAGCAGACACTGGTGACCAGTTTAACCACAAGCTGAGGCAAACCTTTTACAAATCAGCACTGGAAACCAAAATTACTACAACCGGCACTTATCATAACATACAAGGAAATGATCTTTCTCACACTCACACACTCACACACACACACACACACACACACACACACACACACGCGCGTGCACTTGTACTTGGAACTGGGTCATGGTCAAATATGGCCCTAGTCAGGGTAATAGGCAGGGACTTCCCCCACCCCCACAGCCATTCTAGTGTCTCATTAATTGGCTGTCTCTCCCCAGTTACCATAAACACTGTTACAATGACTACAGATATATGGATTTAATTGATAAGCAAATGAAACTAAACAAAGCAGTCTAACATTGAAAACGTACTTAACAGACACAACAGTAAACTTCTCTGTCTTTGAAACTCATAATCATTGAAACTGCACTGAAATCCAAATTCATAGAAAATGGATCTGGCCAGGGATGGATTAATGGTACCTTGGTCTGTTTTCAAACCATGGGCCTCTGAACACATTTTTAGGACTATACATAAATGCATGTGCTATTTAATTCACCTCCCTGATTGTATTAAATTGCATTCCTTGTTTAATAAAGCAACATTTGTTATAGTTTAGAACATTTGTTCTATGAAGCAGTAAAACAAAATGTATGAACCAATAATGAAAAAAATGACCCATTTCAGAACACTTCAACCATAAAAGGCCGCTCAAATGGCTGTCATTATAATCCACCAATACAAGTCAAAATGCACAATACAATCGGTGCTAAGAAAAATAAATAATTCCACATTAAAGAGAACTATTACTAATACTGAGATGGCTGATAGCAAACACTTATACATTTCATTGATTCACCTACAAATGCAATGCCTGCTGACCTTTTAGAAAAAACTGCCCAGGTTACGTTAAAAACTGGCATGGTGGTGATATTCCCGTAATATTTCTTAAACTAGACCTGCTATGCAATAGGGGAACGACAGGCAAATGACAACTAGGTTCATCGTTACTAGGCATGCAGTCCTGGAGACCATTAATGTACCTAGCTCAAATTCCCAAGTGCGCCAAATTACTTTCTGGTTAAGTGACTTGCTCAGTGTTACACACAAGGTAAACTCAAACCCTGCACTCTTGCAGCAGTAAACAGCTCATTTATTTCAAATTTTACAGAAAAAAACACTGACAGCTACTTTCTAAACAAAACACCCTCATACTGAAAACAGACATAGCATAAGAAACAGTAGACTTATTTTGCTTTGAAACTCACACTTAATGAAGGGCAACAGATTTAACTCCAAGAGACATTGTGGGATTCATACTCAAACACCATATGGTGAAATACTTATTAGTGTTTATGTGAAAGGTTCCAGAATTCAAAAGACAAATGTGTAACACATTTACTAACAGCCTGGGACACCCGACTGGGCATGTGTCCCTTTTCAGGAGCAGCCCAGGAGTACTGCCTGGTGAAGTAACTTGGCAAAGTCACACAGAAGACAAATGAAAAAGCACAGTTGTGTACACTTACCATAAATGTAGATGTTCGAGTGTATTCACTGTTGCAGTCATTACATTTGGGTAATCTGCTGGCAGGTTGCCCTCAGTCAGCCTGATTAACAAAGTCTTGGGTCCTGCATCAGTTGCTGTCCTTTCTTCCATGACGTCAGGTCATCAGGGGTATAAAACATGCAGCCGACACCATTACATCAGTTTTTCTTGCCCCAGATGTGAGATGCCCCCCAAATAGGGAGCAAAATATATATACATATAATTAAAAACACAAAAATATACCTCCAAACAAAAGTGAATACACCAAAAAGGCTTTTAAGCATAGTAAAAGAAGGAAGAGATATAGTAAGATAAAAAACAGGGGCCTGGAGGGGGGGGGGGGTAACCAGGACTGCAACAGTGAATACACTCGAACATCTACATTTATGGTAAGTGTACACAACTGTACTATGTTCATAGTGTTTCACTGCTGCAGTCATTACATTTGGGTAGATTCCCAAAGCTATGGTTGGGAGGATGGATTTATACAGCATTAGGACCAGCTATAGGCCCTGCAAAACAGCAGTGGCAAAGCTAGCTCTGGATTTAGAGAAAATTGGTACGTGATAATGCTTGGTGAAAGTATAAACTGACCTCCAGGTAGCAGCTTCTAGAATATCCCTGGTAGGAACAACCCATGAGAAAGGCTGTTGAAGTAGATGCAGCCCTGGAGGAATGAGATCTGATCCCCTGGGGATAGGTTGTCCATGGTACTTATAACAGAAATTAATACAATGGCTTATCCATTTAGAAATGGTTTGCTTTGAAATAGCCTTCCCCTCTGCGCCTGCAGCAAATGCTACCAGCAGTTGTTCAGATTTTCTTCTAGATTTAGTCCTGTCCAAGTAGAATAGTTGTCTGTGTACATCCAATGAATGCAGAATCCGCTCCCCCTTGTTCTGTGGATTGGGAAAGAAAGTTGGCAAATGAATGGACTGATTAAGAGCCACACTGGATATCACCTTGGGCATGAATGATGGATTGGTTCTGAGTGACACCCTATTTGCATGAAAGATGATGAAAGGGTCCACTGCCATAAGGGCCTGTAATTCAGATATCCTTCTAGCTGAAGTGATTGCTAAAAGGAAGGCTGTTTTCCAGGAAAGAAACTTTAAGTCTGCAGTAGCAGCTGGCTCGAAAGGAGGTAGAGTGAGTTTCTCCAATACAAAGTTAAGGTCCCAGGCAGGGGTTGGAGCTCTCCTGGGTGGTCTCAAGTTTTTGGCCCCTCTGAGATACTGCTTTAGAAGAGGATGAGGGAAGGGGGGTGGTTCTGTGTTGTAATGAGCTGAAATGGCTGAGGCATGGATTTTTATGGAAGAAAAAGACAGGCCCTTGTGAAGGATCTCAGTTAAGTATTGCAAAATCTGAGGTAAATTAGGCACTGCTGTGCTCATCCCTTGAGATTGGTTCCAGGCACAGAATCTTATCCATTTTTCAGCATAAGATTTTCTAGTACTAGGTCTTCTCGCCTCCAAAATGACATCCATCACAGGTTTGCTGAGGGATGCTAAGGGGGAATTTAAGTGATTAGCCACGCTGCAAGATTCAATGTTTGGAGCTGAGGGTGCAGAATTTGGTTCTCCTGCTGAGACAGTAAGGAAGGTGTCTGAGGCAGGTGCCACAGTGAAATGCGTGACACACTGCGCACGAGTGGGTACCAGTGTTGGCGAGGCCAGTCTGGAGCAATCAAAATCATTTTTGGTGTGTCCTGTTTGACTTTTAGTAGAACTTTGGAGAGCAGAGTCAGAGGGGAAAGGCATAGACTGATAGGTTTTTCCAGCTGAAGGACAGAGCATCCACTTTCCAGGCTTTTTTGTGATGAGTTCTTGTGCAAAATTTGTCCAACTGGTAGTTCTGGGGTGAGGCAAAAAGATCTATGTCTGGGATCCCCCATTTACATGCCAACATGTTGAAAATCCATGGTTCCAGTTTCCATTCATGTGGGTCCATGAGATTTCTGCTTAGTTCGTCTGCCAGAACATTCATCTTTCCTGGCAGGAATAGGGCTTGTAGTTGTACTTGTTAGCTCAAGGCCGTGTTCCACAATGCCATGGCTAGTCTGCACAGGGGGTAGGAATGTGTACCCCCCTGCTTGTTTAAGTACCACATAACCATGGTGTTGTCCATCTTTATCAGTAATTGTCCTAGATGAAGGTAGTCCTTGAAGGCTGTCAGTGCATTCTGTACAGCTAGCATTTATTTTCGATTGATATGAAGGAGCATTTGATTTGGGCTCCATTTGCCTGAATGCACTTCCCTGCCAAATGAGCCCCCCATGTATAGTCTGATGAGTCTGTAGTTAGGGTTTGGGTGGCAGGGGGTGGTGTGAATGGCAGTCACTTGTTTTGGTGGCAGTCCTCTGCCCACCATAGGAACTCTAGGCGCAGGCAAGGTATGATAAGAATCATTGTTTCCAAGCTGTGACAATGTTGACTCCATAAACGTTTTAAGTACCACTGAAGTTTCCTCATATGCAGTCTTGCATATGGAATTAGAAGAATGCAGGAGGCCATGAACCCCAAGGCTTGCAGTATTTGCCTTGCAGATGGCAGAGTTTTTGTGGCCAACTGTTTGAAGTAAGTCACCAAATGAATTTGCTTTTCTGGCATAAGGAAAGCCTTCTGGGCAGTTGTATTCAAGCTTGCACCGAGGAATGTAACTTTTTGAAAGGGTACCAGTTGAGATTTCTTTTCGTTTATGGTGTACCATAGACAGGTTAGAATTCTTTTTACAAACACCAGATGTTTTAGAAGAATGGCCTGGTTTTCTGCCTGAATTAGATAATCGTCCAGGTATGGATATATTTGAATATTTCTGTGCCTGCAAAATGCAATTACTGGAGCCAGGCACTTTGTGAATACCCTGGGCGCAGTAGACAAGCCAAAGGGCAGTGCAGAGAACTGAAAATGCATGCAGCCTGCTTTAAAGCATAGGTACCTTCTGCAAGATTCCCTGATTGGGATATGCAGGTAAGCCTCTTTTAAATCTAGAGTTGCCAACCAGGCATCCTTGCCTAGCATAGGAAGTAACTGGTGAAGAGTCAACATCTTGAATTTTGGAATGTCCAGAAAGGTGTTTAGAGTAGATAGGTCCAGAAGTGGACGCCATGATTTGTCTTTTCTGGGTACCAGGAAAAGCCTGGAATAGAAACCTTGTCCCTTTTCCTCTTCTGGTACAGTTGAATAGCCCCCATGTTTAGGAGGGAAAGTACTTGTTTCTGAGCCTCTGCCCACTGATTTGGGGGCAGGTCTGGCCATCCGTCTGGAGTTAGCAGTATGTGGAAATGAAATCTGTATCCCTGGGACACTACATTTAAAACCCATTTGTCCTGGGTTATAAGTTGCCAGTTGCTTGAATGAAGAGCCAGTTTTCCCCACAAAGGGGTGTCTAAAAGGTAAGTGCTTGGTAATTTTAAAGGGAAGTCATTGAGACTGTTTACCATAGGGTGGTGCCTTGTTGTTTCCAGATTTGGAAGTGAAAGCACCCCATTGCTTAGTTCTGAAAGTCCCTTGGGACTGAAACCTAGTGCTTTTGGAATGTCTGGGTTTGGCCAAAGTGGCTCTGGAAGGAGCTGGAAAGGACCAGTTCTTAGTAGGCCAATGCCTACTAAATCTAGGAGGTTGTACTTGTAAGAAATCTTTCACAGTTTGCATAGATTTAGCTTTATCTTCCATCTTTTTTAGAACTTCTTCAACCGTACTGCCAAACAGGTGGTCCTGCTGTAATGGAGCATCCAAATGTTTGGCTTTAACATGATCAGGCAGAGATTGCTCCTTAAGCCAAGCATGCCTTCTAAGCACAGACCCAGTAACAGCAGCCCTGCAAGAGGCCTCTAAAGAATCAAAACCACATTGCAAAGTATGTTTGCCAACTTGTTCAGCTGAATGCAATAAATCCTGTAAATCTTTACAGCAGCCCTGCAAGAGGCCTCTAAAGAATCAAAACCACATTGCAAAGTATGTTTGCCAACTTGTTCAGCTGAATGCAATAAATCCTGTAAATCTTTACTCTCCACACAGTCAGAAAGCAACATCATTTTCTGTTTAAGCAGTCCCATGATATGCTTTTGATATTTTATCATATGGAATTGACAGTTTAAAGCCCAGATTGCTAAGGCTGCAGAAGTATAAACCTTTTTATTCCATCTGTCCAGCACCCTGGAGTCCCTATCAGAAGGGGTAGGATTTTTAGCAGTAGAAGCCTTAATGCCCTTGGTCCCCTGAGAAATGGTTTCAAGGTCCGCAACAGGATTCTTGAAAAGGAATTTGTGGGACTCAGGAACCCTGTAGTACCGGTCTGGTTTGCTAGGGGCTGGAGGCAGGGAATCAGAATCCAAACTGGATTCCAAGAACACATCATCAACAATGCCTAGTACAGGAGGTATAGCCAAAGGTCTATGCTGAGGTAGAAGGAAATCCCTAAGCCTCTTTCTGGATTCAGAGAAATCCTGACTTTC
Organism: Protopterus annectens; assembly: GCF_019279795.1. NCBI lineage: Eukaryota > Metazoa > Chordata > Ceratodontiformes > Protopteridae > Protopterus > Protopterus annectens. The sequence goes on along the minus strand of NC_056741.1, from coordinate 10,654,004 downwards.
CCAGTGGAAATGCTCCCTTAGGGTATGTAAAATTCCCCGAAAGAGAAATCCTCAGGCAGAGAGGCAGAGGGAATGGAATCCTCTGCATCAGAGTCCTCATAAGTAGGTATGGACAAATCCAGATCATTAGAAGAGTCAGAAGAGACAGAGTCCTGTTCAGAAAATTCATAGTCAAGTTCAATCCTAGGCCTCTTGGAGGGGGGGGGGGTTGACTATCCCTGATTAGAGTAATTAAATCTTCAGCCATTTTGATCATTTGTTTTTTAGGCATAGGGGCCTGCACATGTGGCCTGGGTGTCAGTTTTTTAGACATAGATCGAGATTTAGGCCTTAGTACTGAAGTTGGAGTCGGTAGGACTGAATACACCCTCAGAAGCTGGTGCCTGCTCAGTGGCTCTGGACCCATCCAAGGTAGAGACATCCGTGGGTTCCATATGTGAAGCATCTCGTGGCATACCGGACTCCAAATGGGTCTCAGTAGAGGCCTGCGGATCAGAAGTAGTGGGTATCAGGGGCTGCAAAAGTGCCTCTCTCTGAGTACCTGCGAACTGGCGACTGGCTTAGGAGAAGCGTTGTCGGCAGTTTTGGACCGCGACGGCCTGTCTCTGTCTTTTTCTTTGCGTTTTTTTCGGTATTCCAATAGTTGGATGGTTAACTGACGTAATTTCTGGATAATTAAACCGAGAACCGAAATATTTAGAAGCAAAAATGTACCGATGATGGATAGTGTACTGATTAAATAAAGCACAAAACCGACAGCAAGGTACATCGTGGTCAGGGCCTAGGCAAGGAATACAGTACAATGAAAATCCTTATGAGGTATTTGCTTCCCACAAGTAATACAATTATTAACTTTTACTGACATCGGTAAGGAGCAAGAAAACTTTTCCCCAACGGGGTACTTAGCTTTTAGTTGAAGACTTCGGTTCTGAAACTCGAAAATGAAAATTTCAGGAGTCGGCCGACCGGCACTTGCGAACTGCTTCTGTTTCGGGCACCGCACGGCAAGAAAGACTGATGTAATGGCGTCGGCTGCATGTTTTATACCCCTGACGACCTGACGTCATGGAAGAAGGGACAGCAACCGACACAGGACCCAAAACTTTGTTAATCAGGCCCACTGAGGGCAACCTGCCAGCATATTACCCAAATGTAATGACTGCAACAGTGAAACACGATCAACATCTGAGAGAATCAAACTATGTACTATAGGAAGCAGCTCTTTAACAGGTCACAGCCTTACTTATCTGCACTAAGTGAAGATAACCGTTTGTAGCCCAAACACATTATATTTCACGCCTGCAATACATTAAAAATGCATTCATAGTTAAAATAATTAAATTCAAACTTTATGCTGTCCAATTTACTCACAGCTAAATAAACACACTTTCAGGATTCAACAGAACACGGAAAACAACAATTATATCCTAAGGACATGGCACGTGTTGATGCTCCTATCAGTAGCAAAAAAAAAAAAAGTAACAGATATTTGATGTGATACACAACTGCATTTCCTCCTGTCTTCTACAAAATTGCAGTAGTTCAGCCTTTCCCCTGGTAATGATTAATTTCTTTGTTCTGCACTGAATGAGGCAGATTAAGATGCACGTTTTCAGCCCATGCCATACATTTGGTTATGGAATTTATATCTGCCATTGTCACAGGATTTGCAGAACTACCCAATTTCAGAATGAAAGAAAACAATAATCATTTCTGTGTGTTTTTGGAGGGAAATAATAATCACGTAGCCAATAATTTATTCACTAATTAACCATACATAATCAGTGATGATCTTCATTTTTAGACTATTCTAAAATTCATTGGTGAGTCGTGGTCTTCCTATTCCATCTACTAGCACACACAGTAAAGTGAGGATCTATTGGATACACACATCTCTAGTAAAGTGAAGATCCATCTATCACACTGTATTGCTGCTAAACAGCACAGCATGCACTTCCTGCAGAGAAACTTCATAGGCTGCAGCAGAATCTGTTCTCTGCCTGCCGAAAAGTGAAGTTTCCCAGAGTTTGTTGCCTGCTTTCTTTTGCCAGAAGTAAATCTAAGATCCGTGCATTACTACAGTTACTCACATCCTATTCATATCCCACATGTTCTTCCCTTGCATATCCCACACGTTCTTCCCTTGCATATCCCACACGTTCTTCCCTTGCATATCCCACACGTTCTTCCCTTGCATATCCCACACATTCTTTCCTTGCATATCCCACACGTTCTTTCCTTCCTTCTCCTACCTGCACTGATCTGAAGCTGAGACTTCTTAAAGACGCTAAATGTATTTCAATTCTTCCTGTACATACACTGTCCTAATGATGAGATTTCTTGGGCTGAGAATTCTTAAAGAAGCTAAACTGAAGATGGAGCATTTTTTTTTGTTAGTGCCAGGCCCCAGGCAGCCTCCTAGGTCACGTTGTGCTTGAGACGGCTGTGCGTGCACTTATACAGAGTATATATGAACACAGACATTTGCACGCATTCACTAATGAACACACACCCACCCACCTACAGATAGATATGCACACTTATGTATACACTAATACACACACATACTCAAGAACACACACATAAAAACCTTCAAATAAGCATGCACATGTACACTTTTGAGTACACACACTCCATCTTATTTACACCACATTTACACACACACACACACACACCTGAATACTATCACTTCCCAATGGATTTTTTAAAGGATTCTCCTTAACAGTCATGGCATGTATCACGGCACTTGAAGATTACAGTGCCATGATGCAGGTTCCTCCCACCATCGTGTGTGTGTGTGTGTGTGTGTGTGTGTGTGTGTGTGTGTGAGGTTCTTTAAAAAAAAAAAAAAAAAAAAAAAAACACTTTGTAAACTTTTTTAAAGACATACCCACAAAAGAGACTTTATCCATTGATGACATAAGTGAAATCATTTAAGATAAATCCACAGGTTTTAATGGATGCACTCCTAACAATGGACAATGCTGTGTCCATTAAAACTATGGACACAAGCAAATGATACCCTTGTTGTGATACCACAGATGATAACTTGGACAGACACTAATGTCCAGAAAATTACAACACTGTGTGTGGATTATTTTCAAAGCAATAAATTTGAAAATGGAATAGCAAATGGGAAGATTTAATTTATTTATTTTTATTATTTATTTTTACATTTGTTAACCAAGTTAGTTCGACTGGGCCCAGAGAGCCCTTTTTCAATGGAGACCCAAGGAGATAAGCTCCAGGAACGTAATTATAAAATTAAAAAAAAAAAAACCTACCAATTCAAGTTGTAAGATACTTAACAGTATAAAAACAGAGAGAGAGAAATATACAACAGGAATATTTACAAGGCAGAAGTACAGTATTTTGAGAATGCGGTAGCAATATGTTTGAGAAATTTGGTTAGCATTAAGTTATATACAAGGAATACAGCAATGCTTAAAATAAAAAAATATATGTAATATACAATTGAGAGTAACATCTCGACATAGTACAACAAAAACGTATTTAAATAGCAGGGGTGCTAACTGCAGAGAGAATAATATGTGTAGACAGTAGATGACAGGCAGATATGTTAATTGAGAGAAGAAAAAATTCATTAGGTTTTACTTATTTAACATTTGTGGACTGGGAAAGTCCAACTAGGACAAAGCCTATTTTCAGCTGAGGCCCGGGGAGAAACGCTCCAGATGCACGTCTTTGGAATAAACAATAATAAATAAATAAATTAAACAAATAAATGAAATATAAATAATCAGTGACTCAAAAATAAATGCATCAAAAATACTGCATAGACAGGCAATGTAAGTATGCAATTAAACACACACACACACACACACACACACACACACACACACACACACACACACACACACACACACACACACACACACACACCATAGCAAATATCCCAGCATTGAATATGCAGACAAAGTATACAGGAAATATGTCATACATCAAAACAAATACCCAAGCATAATACATGAAGATGGCAGTACAGCAGACCTGTTACATGCACACCAAAAGGAACACCCATGTTTAACACATGCAGACAAGGGTCTGCCAAATCTATGACATGCACACCAAAACAAATGTCCAAACAAAATTCATGCAGACAGGAGTACGCAAGATCTGTGACATGCACACCAAAAGGAATACCAACGCTTAACACATGCAGACAAGGGTCTACCATGCAAACCAAAACAGATATTTAGACATAATATACAATGAGAGGATCATACCATGTCTGGGATGTGCACATCAAAACAACCAAAGTATAATACATGAAAACAGAGGTAATAAGAGGGCTCGAGTGAAGTCTGCTATCTCACCTATGACGTAGGTATAATACATGCAGATGAATGCACACCAGATCTGTGGCATGCACAGTGAAATAAGATACCCAAGCAAAATGCAAGTAGGCAGCAGTATATTAGTTCTGTGACCCCCATGCCAAAACAAATGTCAAACAAAATACAAGTAGACAGCAGTATGCTAGATCTGTGACATGCACATCAGGACAGATACCCAAGAAATACTAAGCATAATACATGCAGCAAGAACAGACCAAATCTGCGATGTGCACACCAAAACAATTATCCACAGATAATACATTCCGAGATGAGCATAACAGATTTGAAATGTGCACACAGAAAAGTACAGTTTTGTACCTACCATAAATGTAGATGTTCGAGGATCTCCATTGCTGCAGTCCTTACATATGGGTAGTCCGCTGTCCACAATCGGCCCGAATACCAAAGGGCTAGAACCGGCGTCGGTCATCGGCGCCCAAGACTGACGTCAGTACGTGCCAGTACAAATGTGCATGACCGACGCCATATACTCAGTCTTTCTTGCCTCAGACGCCAGAATGCAAAAAACACCACCCAAAACCCAACCTAAAAAGGGGGAAGGAGGGAGGGAAAATTGGACTGCAGCAATGGAGATCCTCGAACATCTACATTTATGGTAGGTACAAAACTGTACTATGTTCTTCGTCTCCCATTGCTGCAGTCCTTACATATGGGTAGAATCCCAGAGCAACGGAAAAAAGGGGAGGCTGGCCAACTAAATAGCATTAGGAGCTGCTAACATGCCCTGTAAGATTGCAGTTTTCCTCCTAGAGGAGCTGCCAGCAAGGCAGAGTCCGGCAGCTGAAGACACAGGTCATTGGGTCTGTTTCCGAAAGGACTGACCCCTGCCCTCCCCAGCAGAAAGGGTAGAAGAACTCAAAGTCCTAGAAGTAACAGGGCCCTGAAAGGAAGCCCTACCTCTACCTCGCCTCGACCTGCCCCTAGATTGATAATCCGAAGAGGGGAAAGACCATCCCTTAGCAGGCCAATTTCTACTGAACTTAGGGGGCTGAACCTGTAAAAAGTCCTTAACCGTCTGCATAGACTTAGCTTTTTCCTCCATTTTTTTTAAAACTGACTCTACTGGAGGGCCAAAAAGAACATCAGATTGCAGAGGAGCATCCATAATTCGAGCCTTAACATGCTCTGACAAGGTCTGATCTTTAAGCCAGGCATGCCTGCGAACAACTGAACTAGTAGCAGCCACCCTGGAAGAAGCCTGTAAAGCATCAAAACCACACTGCAAAGAATGCTTACCAACTTGGTCTGAAGCATGCACTAAATCCTGAAGCTCCTTACATTCAATACCTTCAGCTAAAGCATCCACTTTACATTTCAATTGGCCCAGCAAATAATTTTGATACCGGAGCATATGAAACTGACAATTTAAAGCTCTCATAGCCAAAGTAGAAGAGGTATACAGTTTTTTACCCCACCTATCCAGGGCCCTAGCATCCTTGTCCAGAGGAACTGGATTCTTAACCACAGAAGCCCTAACACCTTTGGGGCCTTGAGTAATAGTTTCTGGATCAGCCCTAGGGCTCTTAAACAAGTACTTGTGAGCTTCTGGAACCCTGTAGTATCTATCTGGTTTAACCAGGGCAGGAGGCAGAGAATATGCGTTAAGGGCAGCCTCAGAAAATACATCCTGAACAACATCCAGTACAGGAGGAATAGCCAAGGGACTATGCTGAGGCAAAAACAAGAATTCTCTTAGCCTTTTACGAGAATCAGAATAATCCTGGCCTTCCCATTTGAAATGTTCCCTCATGGAATGCAAAGTCTCAGAGAAAGAAAAATCTTCTGGAGGGGACGCAGAGGGAGTAGTGTCCTCAGCCTCCGAATCAGAATAGGGAGGGAAATCCTGAAGTTCTTCCACAGAAGAATCTGACTCATTGGAAGACTGAACCAAACCCTCCAACTCTGTCTGTACCCTGGGCCTCTTCTCAGGGGGGGGCATAGAACCCCTAATTAAAGTTATCAAATCTTCAGCCATCTTTAACATGTGCTTCCTAGGAGCTGGACCCTGGGGACTAGCACCAGCAGGGGCAGACTTAAACTTAGAATGGCTTTTGCTTTGAGAAGGAGGAGGCCCAACTACCCTATGAGGGGAGGGAACCACCGACATCTGAGAAGCACCCTCAGCCTGGCCTAACACAGGAGAAGCCACTACCTGTAGTAACAAAGGCTCCCCTTGAGACTCAGGTAAACTTTCAGAAGGAGCTGCTGAAGTATTCGGTGGTTCTACAGAACCGGCGTCCGGAGTGGACGACTCATCCTGTTTGGACTGCAAAGCCTTCTCTTTGCGTTTCTTAGAAGAACCAGGCGTCGGAGAATCCGACGGCATGTTGTAATTACAACGTTTACCAAACACAAGCCTAGCACAGTCCAACCGACGTTTAATAGTACGCTTGTTAAAAGTAGCACAAAAGCGACACCCAACCATGTCGTGCTCAGGCCCTAAACAAGGAATACAGAGTGAATGGTAATCCCTATGAGGAATCTGTTTCCCACAAGAAATACAGTTATTAACTTTTTCTGACATCCGTCAATACTGAGGCAAGAAAAAGACAAAAGTGTCCCCAACGGGGTACTTAGCCCAACTTGGTCTCCGGTCTGAAACTCAAAAACCGACAACTCCAGAACGCTGAACGGCACTTGCAAAAGGCTGCTTCTGCTTAGGACCACGCGGCAAGAAAGACTGAGTATATGGCGTCGGTCATGCGCATTTGTACTGGCACGTACTGACGTCAGTCTCGGGCGCCAATGACCGACGCCGGTTCTAGCCCTTTGGTATTCGGGCCGATTGTGGACAGCGGACTACCCATATGTAAGGACTGCAGCAATGGGAGACGAAGAACATCAAATTATTATCCCAAGCATAACAGATACACTGACAAATACATACCAGATCTGTGATGAGCACAGCAAAAAGTACAGTTTTGTACCTACCATAAATGTAGATGTTCGAAGATCCACATTGCTGCAGTCCTAACACTTGGGTAGTCCGCTGTCCCAGTCGGTCCGAATACCAAAGTATAAGGCTGACGTCGGTTAAGGCGCATTAGTCTGACGTCAGGACGTCAGGGTACAAATGCGCATGACCGACGTCATTTCCTCAGTCTTTTCTTGCCCAAGATGTCAGAAGACCCTAAAAAGATAAGGCCAAACCAAAAAACGACAACACACCAAACACCCCTGTACCAACTATATGTACAATATATATATACAAAGTCAGAAAGGTACAATCCTACCCACACAACCACCCCTAAACACAGAGGGGAAGGAGGGAGGGTAAATTGGACTGCAGCAATGTGGATCTTCGAACATCTACATTTATGGTAGGTACAAAACTGTACTATGTTCTTCATACCACATTGCTGCAGTCCTAACACTTGGGTAGAATCCCAAAGCAGAGGTAAGGGAGGCTGGCAAATCATAAAGAAGCTGGAGCTGTCAACATGCCCTGCAAAATAGCTGTGGCAAAACCAGCCCTAGATTTAGAGTAGAGAGGAAGGTGGTAATGCTTAGAGAAAGTATGCACTGAACTCCAAGTAGCTGCCTCTAAAATATCCTTAGTTGCCACCCCCCTTAGAAATGCTGTTGAAGTGGCAGTAGCCCTAGTGGAATGAGGCCTAATCCCAGCTGGAATCTCCTTGCCATGATGGGAATAACAAAATGCAATGCAAAACCCAATCCACTTAGAAATAGTTTGTTTTGACACAGGCTTGCCCTGAGAACTCAAAGCAAAGGAAACAAACAACTGCTGAGACTGCCTAAAATCCTTAGTCCTGCTTAAATAATAACGCAACTGCCTGTGTACATCTAAAGTGTGCAAAATCTTTTCCCCCTTATTTTGGGGATCTGCATAAAAAGTAGGCAAATGAATAGTTTGGTTTAAAGCCACACTAGAAACCACCTTAGGCATAAAGGAAGGATTAGTACGTAATGATACCCTATCCTTATGGAAAATCAAAAAAGGCTCAACCGCCATAAGGGCCTGCAATTCAGAAACCCTTCTTGCAGAAGTAATGGCCAACAAAAAAGCAGTCTTCCATGACAAGTATTTCAACTCAGCAGTAGCCGCAGGCTCAAAAGGTTGTAGAGTAAGTTTCTCCAACACAAAATTGAGGTCCCAAGCAGGAGTAGGAGCTCTACGTGGGGGTCTTATATTCTTTGCCCCTCTAAGAAATTGCTTGAACAAAGGATGAGAAAACAATGGTGGGTCACAATCATAGTGAGCTGAAATTGCTGCAGCATGAATCTTAATGGAAGAGAAAGACAAACCTTTGTCCAATAACTCAGTAAGATATTGAAGAGCCACACTCAAATTTGGCTCAGAAACATCCAAATCCTTTGCTGCACACCAAAATAAAAATCTCTTCCATTTTCCTGCGTACACTTTCCTTGTACTAGGTCTTCTGGCTTCCATAATCACATTCAAAACTTGTTGAGGAAGCTGAGACCTGCTATGGTTCAAAACAGAATATGCCAGGCTGTTAGATGAAGAGAGTGAAGCTTGACATTGAGTAGATGCCCGTCCTTCTGAGACAATAGGTGTGGAATCAAAGGTAAGGGCCATGGAGGCTTCCTTACCAGACTCCTCAGCAATGGGTACCAGTGCTGTCGAGGCCAATCTGGAGCTATTAAAATCATCCTTGGCTTGTCTTGTCTGACCTTTAGGAGTACCTTTGGGAGGAGAGGCAGAGGTGGAAAGGCATACACATGAAGATTTTTCCAACTGAAAGAAAGAGCATCCACTTTCCAGGCTGTGTGATGAAACCTTTGTGCAAAACTTTGGCAGCTGGTGGTTTAGTGGAGAAGCGAACAGATCTATGTCTGGAGTTCCCCATGACACTGTCAATGTTTGAAATACATGAAGATCCAGTTTCCACTCGTGGGGATCCATGATTTGCCTGCTTAACACATCTGCTAAGGAGTTCTGTGCTCCTGGCAGAAACCTTGCTTGAAGATTCAGTTGCAAGCTTAACGCAGTCTCCCACAAAATCATTGCGTGCCTGCATAGAGGATAAGAATGTGCTCCCCCTTGTTTGTTGATGTACCACATGACAGTTGTGTTGTCTGTTAGAATCAACACCTGCCCTGGAAGAAGTAAATCCTTGAAAGCCAGTAATGCAAACTGGACTGCTAACATCTCCTTCATGTTGATATGTAGATGCTGCAGTCTGGCAGGCCACTTGTCTTGTATCCACTTTCCATTCAGATGAGCTCCCCAAGCTGTGTCTGAGGCATCTGTCGTTAGAATCTGACTCGCCTCTGGCCGGGTCACAGAGAGTCCCTTGTTTAGGTGACATTCCTGAGCCCACCACAAAAATTCCTTTTGAATGCAAGGTATTATTTGAATGACAGTGTCCAAATCCTGGCAGTGCTGAGTCCATACATTTTTGAGATACCATTGTAGCTTCCTCATATGCAGTTTGGCATTGGGAAGTACCAGAATACAAGATGCCATGAACCCTAAGGCTTGAAGGACTGTCCTTGCAGTCAGCCCGGACTGATGAGATAGTTGATGGAAGTAGAGAGAAAGATTCTTTTGTTTGTCCGGGGTTCAAAAGGCCATCTGGGTTGCTGTATTCAGTCTCACACCCAGAAAGCACATGTCTTGAGAGGGTACTAGACTGGACTTTATTTCGTTCACAGAATACCCTAGGCATCTTAGCACTGCTATCACATATTCCAAATGCTGAAGAAGCACGTCCTTCCTTGAGCCAGAATCAGGCAATCGTCCAAATAAGGATAGATTTGTATTCCTTTTAGCCTGAAGAAAGCTATCACTGGAGCCAGAACCTTTGTGAATACTCTGGGCGCAGTAGATAAGCCAAAGGGCAATGCAGAGAACTGATAATGAGAATTCCCAGCTCGAAAACGCAGATACTTCCTGCAAATTAGTCTGATAGGAACATGAAGGTAAGCTTCCTTGAGATCCAAAGTTACCATCCAGTGATCTTTGCCCAGCAGAGGTAAAAGCTGTTGTAACGCCAACATTTTGAACTTGGGAATGTCCAGATAAGTGTTGAGGATAGACAGATCCAAAATTGGTCTCCACGTGTTCCCCTTTTTGGTACTAGGAACAGGCGAGAATAAAATCCTAGGCCCCTTTCTGGCACAGGAACCGGCTGAATGGCCCCTATTTGGAGCAACAGAGAAATTTGCTTGTGAGCCTCTTTCCTTTGTTGAGGAGGAATGTCTGGCATGCCTTTGAAAGGAGGCAAGGTATGGAAATAAAACCTGTAACCGTGGTGAATGATATCCAATACCCATCTGTCTTGGGTAACTAAACTCCAGTTTTCTTTGAAAAGTGCCAACCTTCCTCCCAAAGGTGCTGCCAGGAGAAGATTCTGGCAGCTGAAAAGGCAGGTCATTGGGTCTGTTTACGAAAGGACTGACCCCTGCCCTCACCAGAAGACTGAGCAGGTGAACTCCCTGTTCTAGGCCTAAAAGAACCTTGAGCTCTGCCTCTACCACGTCTAGACCTACCCCTAGACTGGGAATCATAAGCAGGATATGTCCACCCCTTGGTAGGCCAATTTCTACTAAACTTGGAGCCTGAACCTGCAAACAATCTTTAACAGTCTGCATAGACTTAGCCTTGTCTTCCATTTTCTTTAGAACTGCTTCCACAGGCGAACCAAACAACACATCAGATTGTAAAGGAGCATCTAAAATCCTTGTTTTCACATGCTCAGCTAAATTCTGATCCCTCAACCAGGCGTGCCTGCGAAGAACCGAACCAGTGGCAGCCACCCTCGAAGAGGCCTGCACAGCATCAAAACCACATTGCAAAGAATGCTTACCCACCTGTTCAGAAACATGAACTAAATCCTGCAACTCTTTACACTCAATACCTTCCGCCAAAGCATCTACCTTAGACTTTAATTGTGAAAGGAGATAATTTTGGTATTTCAACATGTGAACCTGGCAATTTAAAGCTCTCATGGCCAAAGTGGAAGAAGTATACACTTTCTTTCCCCATCTATCCAAAGCCCTTGCCTCTTTATCTGGAGGAACAGGATTTTTAACAACAGAAGCCTTAACACCTTTAGGCCCCTGTGAAACAGTTTCTGGGTCTGCCCTAGGACTCTTAAAAAGATACTTATGAGCTTCAGGCACCCTATAATATCTATCCGGTTTAACTGGAGCAGGAGGCAAAGAGTCAGGGTTCAGAGAAGCCTCTGCAAAAACATCCTCCACCACATCTAGAACAGGAGGTATAGCTAAAGGCCTATGCTGGGGAAGAAACAAAAATTCCCTAAGCCTTTTCCTGGAATCAGAGAAATCCTGACCTTCCCATTTAAAATGCTCCCTCATGGAATGAAGAGTCTCTGAAAATGAAAAATCCTCAGGAGGAGAAGCAGAAGGAGTAGAATCATCTACATCAGAATCCGAGTAAGGGGAATACTCCTGCAAGTCTTCAGCCGAAGACTCGGAAGCATCCGAACACTGTTCAAAACTCCCAAGCTCAGGTTCCACCCTAGGCCTCTTATCAGGAGGGGGCATAGAACCTCTAATCATTGTAATCAAATCTTCTGCCATCTTAAGCATATGCTTCTTAGGTACAGACCCTGAAGAACTAGGGGTAACACCTGAAACAAAACCTGGCCTGCCCCTGGGAGAAGCCTTGGAAACAGCAGGGGAGGGCCTAACCACCTTAGGAAGGGAGGGAAGGACAGCTACCTGAGAAGCCCCTTCCGCTTGGCCTACCTCCTGAGAGGTCACATCTTGCAGTAATAATGTCTCTCCCTGGGATTCCAAAGAAATTTCTGGCTGAACCCCTGGCTCCACCGAGCCCTCTAAAGAACCGACGTCCGGTACAGACGGTTCTTCCAGCCTAGGCTTTGCTGTTTTGTCCTTGCGCTTTTTGGAAGCGGCGTCGGAGCATCCGACGGCATTTTATAATTACACCGCTTCCCAAAAACTAACCTGGCACAATCTAATCTTCTCTTTATAGTGCGTTTATTAAATCTAGCACAAGAGCGACAGCCAACAACGTCGTGCTCAGGCCCTAAGCAAGGTATACACAAGGTATGGTAATCCCTATGCGGTATCTGTTTCCCACAAGAAATACAGTTATTCACTTTTTCTGACATCCGGTATAATACTGAGGCAAGAAAAAACCAAAATATTCCCCAACGGGGTACTTAGCCAACTTGGATTCAGTCTGAAACTCCGACTTCGGAAAATCTCAGAACGCCAACCTGCACTTGCAAAACTGCTTCTGCATCGGACCATGCGGCAAAAAAGACTGAGGAAATGACGTCGGTCATGCGCATTTGTACCCTGACGTCCTGACGTCAGACTAATGCGCCTTGACCGACGTCAGCCTTATACTTTGGTATTCGGGCCGACTGGGACAGCGGACTACCCAAGTGTTAGGACTGCAGCAATGTGGTATGAAGAACATCAAATACTCGCTTGTGATACAAACAGAAAATGGTATACCACATCTGTGGCAAGCATACCAAAGCAAACCCCCATGCAGAATATATTCCGGATTTGTGTCATACACAGCAACTAAACAGATACCTAAACATAACAGATGCAGGTAAGAGTACATCAGATATTCGACATGCACATCAATAGGAATACCCAAGCATAACACATGCAATCAAGGATATACTAGATAATGTGATATGCAAGCCAAAAACAAATATGCGAACATAATATACACAGAGAGGAGCAAGGGATGTGCACACCTAAACAAATACCCACATGCACAACATATATATATATATATATATATATATATATATATATATATATATATATATATATAAAATATGCAGACAAGGGAACACATCTGTGATGTGCTCAGAAAAAATAATACTCAAGTAAAGTACATGCAGACAACAGTATATCAGATCTGCAACATACACCCCAAAACAAAAGCCAAGAAATACCAACCCCAATATATGCAGACAAGAGTACATCAGATCTGTGAAATGAATACCAAAACAAATAGTGAGACATAACACATGTAGCGAGGCCCACACCAGATCTGTGACATGAATCCCAAAACAAATAGTGAGACATAATACATGTAGAGAGGCCCACACCAGTTCTGTGACATGAATACCAAAACAAACAGCGAGGCATAACACATGTAGAGAGGCCCACACCAGATCTGTGACATGAATACCAAAACAAATAGTGAGAAATAACACATGTAGAGAGGCCCACACCAGGTCTGTGACATGAATACCAAAACAAACAGTGAGACATAACACATGTAGAGAGGCCCAAACCAGGTCTGTGATATGCAGACTTAAATACTCAGACATGATACATTTAGAGAGGATCATACCTATTCTGTGATGTGTACAACAAAACAAACATCCAGCCATTATACATGTAAACATAGACAGGAATATTGCCACACCAAAACAAATACCCAAACATAATAAATGCAGACAATACACCAAATCTTTGGCCACTCTTATGAAAAAAAAAATGGGACAGCACCTGGAAACTTTGGCTAAAAAGTAAAACCTCAGTATTACGCCAAAATTACAAGGAGCTCAGAAATCTCACAAAAAAGCATATTAATAAAGATAAGAAAAAATTCTACCATGATACCCAATTCACCCACAACTCTAACCCAAAAAAAGTCTGGTGTACCACTAACAAAATCCTACACCCTGGAAAACCCACTATCCCAAACCCCTATCCAAACAGTACTCCTCAGGAAACAGCCACTCTACTAAACTCTTATTTCATAGAAACAATTGGTAAATGTAGTCACACTGACAATAGTAAAAATCCTCCACCTACCTCCCCTAACGCCACCAATACCACCCTTTCTCTCTAAACCCAGTCCCCACTGCCTACATAAAATGTCTTCTACTCAAACTTAAACCATGCTCCCCCTCTGCAGATAACCTCCCTCTCCTCTTTCTTAAACTTGCAGCCCACTCAATAGCCTACCCTGTGTCTTTACTTGTAAACAGGTCAATCCAAGAATCTACTGTGCCTGACATTTGGAAGGAGGTAACTCCACAGATCCATCAAATTATCGACCCATGGCCATGTTATCACCACTCTCGGAAATACTAGAAAGATGTATCAACTTCTTAACTATCTAACAGATAAAAACCTCCTGACACTGACTCAACACAGCTTTAGGCCAAACCACAGCACATCCACCGCTATCTTTCACACATACTGCAGCAGAGGCAAGGGACAAAAACCTACTGGTCTCAAGTCTCTTCCTGGACCTCTCAAAAGCTTTTGACATTGTCTCACACTCCAAACTGCCAACTAAAGTAACCTAACTCAACCTCCCCTCCTCTGCTGTTCTCTGGTTCTCTAACTACCTTTCCAATAAGCTACAGTCAGTCAGATGGCTTTCCACCTGCTCCCCTTTCTTTCCCACGCAGACTGGTGTCCCCCAGGGCTCCATCCTGGGACTTCGCTTCAATATCTTCACAAACAGCCTCCACTCTTCCTGCTCCTCCTCCTCCCTGATACAATATGCTGACAACTCTACCCTTATCTTCTGCTCGGGTGGCCTAATGGTTCAGGTGTTTGCCTTACAAACACAAGGTGCAGGGTTTGAGTCTCACAAGGGATAATTGGCTAGGCTTAAAATGGCTCACAAGGGTAGTTGGCCTAGTACTAATCTATGAACCTATGATGACATCTCTCACCTCCACTCTATCAGTCAAAACACATTTCACAACGTCAAGCAATGGCCAACTGAAAACCAACTCATCCTCAACCCCCCCAAAAAACAAACTCCTCCTTTTCCTCCCTAAATTCCTTTACCACCATAAAACCACCTTTACAATCTCATCACATGACAATACCCTTATCAAAGCTGAGTCTCACACTAAACTTCTTGGTATTATAATCAATGACCAATTAAAATGTAACCTCCATATACAACACTGTATTAAAAAGACTAATCAAAAAATGGGCCTGCTCTACAGAAACAAAAAGTTCTAGCCTCTAACTCCAAACCCACTCTTGCTCAGACCTTCCCTTTTCCTCTGTCTTTTGTACGTCTCTCCAGTATTCACATTTCTACAATCAACCCTAATAACCAGACGGGAACACATCTATAACAACATTGCTGGATTTGCCAGTAATCAACCATATAAATCCCATCACTGCCTCACTTTAAAACAGCTTCAGTGGTTTGAGTTCCCCAACTTCTTAAACTTTCCCAACTTCAGTTCACTCACTACTTACTAAACAAACCCTTAGCCTGTCCATCTCTCTCCTCAGCACCTCTTCAATATTTATAAAACCAACAAAAATATTGGTAAACTTAAGCACAGTGTCCCAAGCCTGGAATAATCTCCCATTACATAATCGCAACATCAAATGTACCCACTTCAGAAGTGAAGTTAAAAACTACCTTCTCAACTCTAAGTCCTGCCCATGCCAGGACCCTCCATAATCTCCCCCTCTTGTCCCTCCTTGACCCCCCTCTTTTATCCCTCTCTACCCAAAATCTTTTCAGCTTTATCTCCACCCCTCTCTGCACCTTATCTCACCGAGTTCTACTTCCGATACAGTCTGTGAATATCAACACCAGTGCGTAGTCACCACCAATCTTGATCTCTTCTCTGTAATAAAATGACCTACTAACATGAACAAACCAGATTTTTCTATCTCTAACTCTCTTGTGATGTTTACTTAGCAAATTCATATTTTCTTGTATATTTTCTTCATGCAAATTCTGTCATTGTAAATATGTACAATGATATAACATTGTAAACTTTTCCTGATTTATGATATAACTATCTAATTTTTCTTTTCTGAAAATGTTTGCATATTAATATCTTGTAATTTTTTTTGGAACTTTTCTCCTGGGCCTTTGGCTCAGCTGGACCAACCCGGTTAACAAATGACATTTAAATAAATGAACACCAAAACAAACATCCAGGCCTAAAGCACACAAATAAAAATATACGAAATCTTGGACATGTACAACCTTGAACAGATATCCAACCATAACATCTGCAGATAGGAGTACAATGGATCTGTAATGTACACACCAAAACAAGGAGCCAAGCATAGCAGTATACCAGGTTTGCGACAGCCAAATATTTGATAATATGCATTTGGCTGAAATGTATATTTGTTAAATAAGATCACTGTGGTCATATCTGCAGTGGTCCTCAGATGTAGTAATCTTGGAGTTGATATATCAAGTTTTAGGCACTGTCAAGGGGGATGTAGAGATTTGACACCACCCCCTAAAAAGGGAAGACTTCTGAAAGCTAAGAATTACTTTTCTTGAATTTAACTTTACTTTTGAGAAAATGTTTTTTGATGGCCTGTGATGGAACCTACACACAGATATAAGCTTTAAGTTCAAAGGCACTTTTTTCAATAATGTACATATTTAGGGATGAACAAATACCAAAACACACATGCAAGTAGTTTGCAAGAAGTAGACAATAGCACTACGGGAAGACATTTAGATACAAAGGAAGATGCACAGCTATATAAAGGCATTTATACATGTTCATGATTACACAAACACACAGAGGCACACACACACACAACTCCGTTCCAGTGCAAAAACATATGAACAGCAGAGCATCTTACAAAAGTGCTTGTGTACACAGAACACACAGACAGAAATGCAGACATTGCTCACTTGTAATTAAACATATTCCACCCACGCACAGATAAATTTATAATCACATTTCTATGATTATCTGACAGTTTTAGTCCAAAGAGCAGTATGCCTTAGCTCGACTGTGCTGCACTACCTCTCTATTTTTGTGTGGTTATTGGGGTGTGTGTGTGTGTGTGTGTGTGTGTGTGTGTGTGTGTGTGTGTGTGTGTGTGTGTGTGTGTGTGTGTGTGTGTGTCTGTCTGTCTAGTAAACTCTTCAAGCCCCATGCTGTCAGCAGTCTGATTTTATTTGTCTTCTGGGCAGGATATGCAGAGTCATTTTAAACAAACAAGATATCCTGTTGCACTGGAAATTTGGAACACATTATAACCACTGTCACATTTATTTCATGCTGTAATACATCCTGTAAACCATAATACTCTGCTTTACAACCCAACAGTTTTGCTGTGGCCTAAATTCCAGAGGTAATCAAAATCTTCTGAGACATGGAAAAGGCTTTCAAGAGGAAATTTTCCCGGAAACTCTAATCAGACCTGGCATTCTGGAGTTATAAATCTCTGTCACCAGTGCAAACCTCCTAACTATAACTCCCCTTCACAAGAAAGAGAGACTTGAGTCACAAGGAATGTTCTGCCAGTTCTTAAACAGTAACAGCTCATTAAAATTGAAAGTGCTCTAGTTCTTATGATCTGACTTCTCTGTAAATTTACATCTCCCCCACAGGAAGAGCTGCTCTCCCCAGTGTCATTCCATAACAATGGCATGATACTAATGCCTTAAAGTGTACAGCTGCACTTTTGGAGGTCTATATTACGTTGTTGAACCTTTAAACGTTCCAACCTCATATGGTCGACACCATATGATCGAACATTTAAAAGTTTGAATGTTTCAATGGAGATCTCCGTATAGTGCGGAATGGGAAGATTTCCTTTTTCTGCACTGTACTGCAATCTCACAGTTGGTATATTTAAAGAGCGGGGGGCGTGGGGGGTGCACGGGGGGCTTGCCCCCCTGCTTAAACCAAACCATTCAGGTAAGGTTTTTTCTTTGGTTTATTTATTTTTTTTTACATTTTCAAACTTTTAAAAGTTCAATCATATGGTGTCGACCATATGACAGTCAGACTTTTAAAAGTTCAATTATGTAATATAGATGCCACGTTTGGTATACATTGCACCACTTTGTAACTTAAGTGCTGCAATATATTTTCTACCCTATCTGAGCAGAATTATGTAGCCAATTTCTTAAAAAGTTTGAAAAGCTTTTTATTAAGAACCAGGACACAATTCTATTGGATCTCTCACTGACACAACTCAAGGGCTTGCATGGGGTGTGCAAGTGACTTTAATGAGAGGGCCCCTAGCCATCCGCTATGGTGCACCCATTAATGACCAAGGACATAGCTACACATGCTCTCTCCTCTTGACATCACTGAGGACGAAATTCAATTAAGTTACGTGACAGAGAAAAAATGTAAAATTTAAAAGGGGTTTTATTTTAAGGAGTATGCCTTAAAACAGATACAAATGGCGAGGAAGTGTTGCACCACACCAAATGTACCATGTGATGTGGTAGTGTACAAAAGCAACTGTATGTTTTAAGGATACACTAATGTCAACAAAGATACAGAACTTAACTTTAATGCCTCTCTTTATTTCTTCACGTATTTTACAAATATGTCTGATATCTATTTTTTCGTCTCATAACAGATACTAATGTGCCAGCAGATCTCAATGTCAGCACTAGTGACTTACCTCATAACAGATACTAATGCACCAGCAGATCTCGATGTCAGCACCAGTGACTTACCTCATAACAGATACTAATGCACCAGCAGATCTCGATGTCAGCACCAGTGACTTACCTCATAACAGATACTAATGCGCCAGCAGATCTCGATATCAGCACCAGTGACTTACCTCATAACAGATACTAATGCGCCAGCAGATCTCAATGTCAGCACCAGTGACTTACCTCATAACAGATACTAATGCGCCAGCAGATCTCAATGTCAGCACCAGTGACTTACCTCATAACAGATACTAATGCGCCAGCAGATCTCGATGTCAGCACCAGTGACTTACCTCATAACAGATACTAATGTGCCAGCAGATCTCGATGTCAGCACCGGTGACTTACCTCATAACAGATACTAATGCGCCAGCAGATATCGATGTCAGCACCAGTGACTTACCTCATAACAGATACTAATGCGCCAGCAGATCTCGATGTCAGCACCAGTGACTTACCTCATAACAGATACTAATGCGCCAGCAGATATCGATGTCAGCACCAGTGCCTTACCATTTTTGCTTTAAGAAGTTAACTACATAGTACTTGCGTGGGGCACATAACACCCATCACTGATGTTTTCCTGAACTTATTACTCACTTCCCTGTCATAAGAATTCACCCCTGCTCTATCCCCAAACCTAGGGATCACAAGGTCCTTTATGACATATGTCCCTCTGTAAGGGTCCCTGATTTTAAGAAATGATTGCATTTCTAAAGACATGCATCACCTTTCCTGCTTCTTTAAAACAGGCAGTGTTGCTACATTTGCTTGAAAAGCAAAAGCAACTTTAACTCTCGTTGTTTACTGACACTAAACTGTAACTTGCATTTCTTTGGTGATATTACCCAGGAGACAAGACCTGGCCTACATTGTGGCCTCTGGAGCCTTTTGCAGGCTTGTTTCAGAAGGAGTTGGAACTCAGAAAGGCAGTTTTGAAGGTTATGGAGTGATCATCTAATGGTGCAGAATGAATCTTTTAAATCATGCAGAATTTAGTTTCTAATAAAGACAGAGATACAGAAATGAAAATTTGCTGGCAAAGGAGTGCAAATCTCTTCCTTGTGAAGGAAAAAGACATTAGTACAGAGATACCTGGTATAATATTCAAGACAAGTAGACAGCCAACTTACCAGTCAGTTAGACTAGCTGTTGGGATATAAGAAAGCAGAGGAAAATATTATCCTTGTGAAAATCTTCTGAGCGACAGAAAAGGCTATCAAGACTCCACTTCAGAGTCAAAGTCAAAGCCTAAATAAACCTGCCCAAATCTAAAATTTCCTATTGTCCTAACAGGTAGGAATTCAAGGCTACACTGCTGACTATGGGAAGGTACACAAAAACAGAGGCAAAAAATAAAAATACAAAATACAAAACCACATCCTAGAATAGTACCACTGAGGCCAGCAAAGTTCTCTGAGTCCCCAAGAATAGCAATAAAAGCATTCAGAGTTTGATGAGATTTCTTCAGACTATTACAATACAATCGCAGAGTCGAGGAAAACAGCATGAATGTCGGCCCTTTTTCACCAAAACTTATTTTAGATCAGGAATATCATCTCCAGCTAAAAACTCCATCAGTGCTGAAGAGCTCTTAATCACCCCCCCCCCCAAAAAAAAAAATTTATTAATCTTGGTAACAAATAGCATCTGACACAGAACAGCATAAGCTTGACTCCAAGGTTTGTTACTGAAACCTTGACTACGAAGTGGTCCCCAGAAAAAAACACTCGCCAAGTACCTGAACATCAAATCAGCACCAAAGGCTGGCTTCTACATCCTAAGCTCTAAACTCAGGGTCAAAGAGAATTCCACCCCGGAGTCAAAATCAAAGCCTATGACAGGCTCATTGCTAAAGACCTACATGTGAAACACAATATGGAAAGGTTAGCCCAAGAAGATTCCTGCATCTGACCACAAGACTGAAGTTGTAGGAGGGTGAGAGGTCAATATCACCTGTGTGATCCCAAAAGACACAAGACCACAACTGACAAGTGAGGGGGTTAAAAATATTCCATTTAGCTTGGGACAAGGATAAAGGTATCCATGGAGGACTGGGTTAGTAAAAGAAAAGTCAATATCAATAGCCACACACTTCTCTAGGCTAAGGAAAGTACACCTACAAGAAGGAAATCAGAGAAAAATGTAGCTGATCCAAAAATCACAAAGTGCCTGAAAAAGTAAACTAATACACGATCACACCTAATGCAGATACCAGAGCCAGTATGGCACGACTGTTAAATGTTGAACAAGTTCTGTTCAGCTTGGAAATAGATGCAAGGAACCAAAGCAAGTCAAATATAGAAAAACATCAGCCTTTACAGATTTGGCATGACAGAGGAAGGAGCTATTACTTATGAAAGAAACCCACTGATGAAAAAACTTTTGGGATGTTATAAGAAATTATCAGTCGGGTCTAACAACCACACTAAGACTGGCAATAAGAATAGAGTAAAAGTGATACTTTATACATTTCATTTTACTTCACAGACACTAATCGCAAAGATTCAGAGACACAGAGTTCTCAGAGCCTCAAACAAATCACTACTACAGGCAACCAAACCCAACAACACAGCTGGTGAGTCCCTGTACTTTAACTACATCTCTAAACATTGACACACTACACCACAGAATATCAAAACCACTGTGGACCCAACCAAACTTAAAAACCCACTTAGGACCTTCCTCGGTAACAAATGGATCTGCCCATGTGCTATCCCTGATTAAATTCTATACCTATTGTCTTTAACTAACCAAACCAATTCCTTTCTAAACACATATGTATAAATACCTAATATTATAGATTTATTTTGCACACTTCTTACTCATACCCATCTTCCTATCCTGCTGTCTCACCAAGAACACATCGGCCTCTTCTTAACTATCTACTCCTCCCTTCTCTCCTCTTACCCCCTGTTCTGTTGGCTGTTTTAAATACCCCTTCTACACTAAACTATGTAATGTGACTGCTCTAAATATAAGGCTGTAAGGATGATCTACCAGTGGATATCATATATGTGATACTACTAACTGTACAGCAATGTCTATAGGGTCATGAGCTAACCGTACATTGATGCCTATAGGGTCGTGAGTTAACCGTACATCGATGCCTACAGGTCCGTGAGTTGTATTGAATCTATGGAAGGATGTTCAAACCAATATAATGTCTAATATGCAACACAACTATGTACGGTTGCCAAAAGTTTGTAGAGCATTTCATTTTAATTTCATGTTGTAAAACGTCTGTGGAACTTTACTCTCTAGGCCTCTGCTGAAAATGGGCTACATCCCAGTCAGACTTTCCTGGTAAACAAATGTTAAATAAATAAATAAAATTACATTAAGGACAGATCCATGCTGCAAGAGGGTGAAAGAGTAAACAAGTTCCTTACAACTCAGAAGAAAATACAAGAAACCCATTGCAAGTCATGTACAGTTGAGCACCGATTTAGCGAGACCAAGTAAAAATTTGAGAAAAAACAAGAAGGAACAAAAACGCATGGTCTGCTCTGACAATTATTTACCGAATATGAGAGGGAGAATGAAATGAAATGGAGCCTAGAAATGTTAAATAAACAACACAGAACAGATTTCATGTTCC
This sequence comes from Protopterus annectens, assembly GCF_019279795.1. Taxonomy (NCBI): domain Eukaryota; kingdom Metazoa; phylum Chordata; order Ceratodontiformes; family Protopteridae; genus Protopterus; species Protopterus annectens. Next base: position 10,631,644 of record NC_056741.1, on the reverse strand, counting down.
AGTAATTAACAGTTACATGAAGATATAGACAAACACACATGCAATTCCTCAGGGCTGAGGAATGTACTTCTGACCATAGCAATTATTCAGATACTTCCATACATCCTGTCAAACTCAGAGAATTTTATAGCTCTGGAAAAAGAAAGTCTGACCTACCATAAGAATACTTCTTAAGACTTCAAAAATTAGTGGATATACCCGAGAAAAAAAAAGTGCCTGTCCATACGACATAGACTGAAAAGTGCAAAATTATGAAAATGCCAGGAGGATGTAGTCAAAGTCACATAATGAAATGGACAAACACTAACGTACTGAGCTCGGAAAAGTAAAGAAGCTAAAAAACAAACGCATAGAACTCCGGCAATACACAAATGAACATTAAAACACTTCCTAAAATAAACAGCAGCCTGGAAGAACCATAGCACATGGCAAACTTAGTCTGGAGTTGAGTCTTTCTATGCACATAATTGTACAAAAGGAGGACTAAGGTGACCTAGGAAAGTTTTAGTTGTCAAGCAGCCCAAGTCCTGCTGGGCTCAAGTCATAACAGTACAGAAAAAGATGGACCAGTCAATCACAACACTCCTTTTGCAACATGCCAGTGGTGGATCTACAAGAGTGACAAAAAATTATGTAGCCTCTCCTTTTAAATCTAAAAGCCTGCTAGCTATAGTACAAATATTCCCCTTACATACAGATAATTGATTTATCATGGCAGGTCCACTCCTTTTGTAAATTCCTATATCCTCCACTATTAGGATATTCAGTACCATGGAATTCAACAGTTCAGAGCTGAAGGCTTTGTCTTCAACAATGTTTGGGGATCCAGTTGGAGGTGTAGACCTGTGATCATAAGTTGAACTGTATCTATACAAAAAAGAAACCACAATCTTAAGTTATAGGAATTAAATGCTTCACTGGAGTCTAAACTAACCAAGTCGAAAGCACTAAAAACAGCAATGAAACAACTGCTTCTCTTTCAAAAAGGATCAAAATGATTAGTCAGGAAGCCCACAGAAATGAGAATTACACAAGGAAAAGAGCAACGGTTAGCCAAAAACAAAAGTAATATGCAGTACAAAGGAATATGGCAAAAGGGATAAACCGGAGAGAAAATTACTAAAAAGTGGGAGCCAATACCCATCTCCTTGAAATAAATCTACCTGAATAAGTGGCATCGATGGAAGAACATTGTGGCAAAAACAGGACCATGGTTTTCTGAGTAGCACATTTTGAAAAAGTAAACACACAACATACACAACCCACTGGAAGATCAAGGAGGAGAGAATAATTTGTGATGTAAACCATTGCAAAAAAGGATCACAGTTAAAAGGTACACAAACTGGAGGGGGTCTATATCACGTTGTCAAACTTCTAAAAGTTCAAACGTCATATGGTCGACACCATATGATCGAACTTTTAAAAGTTTGAATGTTTCAACAGAGATCTCCGTACAGTGCAGAATGGGAAGATTTCCCTTTCTGCAGTGTAGTGCAATCTCGGAGTTGGTATATTTAAAGAGCGGGGGATGTGGGGGGTTCAGGGGTGCTTGACCCCCTGCTCAAACCGTTCAGGTAGGTTTTTTCTTTGGTTTATTTTTTTATTACATTTACGAACTTTTAAAAGTTCAGTCATATAGTGTTAACCATATGACATTCGAACTTTTAAAAGTTCGATAATGTAATATAGATGCAATTGGAGGAAAACAGATGGTGAAGTAGCCAATAAGGAGCCTAGATAATAACACGATTGAATTAGATGCGGATGGGAGCACAGTAAAGCCAGCATCACATCACCGGGATGTTGCTGCTCCTTGTCTATCAGTGGCACTTTAAAGACATCAATGAATAAAAAACTGTAACTGCAGGAAGCATTTCCACACACAGGTCACAACGGCATTGCCAATCAGATCATTATTGCCATATAACACAGCAGTGCTTCACAAAAATGGTTGTAGGTTAGGAAATCAAAATATCAATGACAAGACCACAGTAAGTTAAGAAGAGATTAAATATTTTATGAGAATATTAGGAAGCAAAAAAAAAAAGTCTGTGCCAAGTGGGAAAGAGTTCAGCAGGTCAGTAAAGTGAACAAATAAGATGCAATTGGTTTGTATTTACAAAACAAGATCTCTGCATTTACCAAGTTAAATCCAACATGTTCAGGATAAAAGAAATTAGCCCAGTCCCTTCAGAGAAATAATAATTCTACAGAAAAAAAAAAATCCTGAAGAAAAGGGAAGGCAAGACAAAGAGGTTCTGGAGTGGGGGGGGGGTAACTCAACTGTCCACCAAACCTTTGGATAGTTCATTTCCTCCAATGTAAATTCCTTGTTCCCTATGGTACATAAATCCTACATACACAGCTAAAGTTGCATCACTAAGACTAAAATTGTTTCATTAGAAGCCTTCCACCGAATGACTAACCATGTAATAGACAAACTTCATACTTTTTTGTTGGTTCACCTGCATGCTTTTAATTTCATTTAACTATTTGAAGATGGGATACCTGTGATGGACATAATGCTGCCCCTTAAAATAAGGTTCACATGAAGTGCATTTGGCTCTACCTATGCCCACAGTAGTCCCAATGGAGTTAAGTCAAAAATGCAGTGAGATCCAGTAGCACCATTTTCACTTTAACAAAATAAAGGGGGAGGCAGAAAGTAAAGGCTAAACTATCTGAACACTAGGAAGAGGCAGATGAAGAATTCGTGAACATACTAGATGCATAAAGAAGAAGGATGTGCACAATGCTTTATATTTGCACAGTAGGGTTTGTACCAATTTCACCAAATTCTTGTTTTTCATTATTGATAGGGTGATGCCCCTCACCCCTGGAGACATCAACAATACAGTAGCTGTTTTGGAATCAGAGTGGCAGATGAGACTAAATGCCACCAGATTCCCTGGTCTCAATGACCACATTTCTTTAAAACCACATCTTAAATTAAAAGCTAGTATAATACAATGAGCATAGTGTTTTGTAGGCCTATATGTATTAAACATTTGTGCCTTGATGGTGTGGCTGAACCTAGGAAGGGAAAAATAGATATGTTTTGTATAAAGTGCCTCAGGTGTTATTCACCTAAGTATTAATTCCAAAGTTGGGATGTCTATTTTGCACATAGATAGATATTTTTGTACAATAGACATATAATTGTTCTAAACAACGTTGGAGTTGACATCAATAACAGGACTCATAGACTGCATAATGTGTTTTATTCTGCACTTTTTGGATTTGAATAAATTGATTGTCATATTGTTTTATTTTATATAAATTACATATTTTACATGATCAATTTAATATAACTAGTGTAACCTATCATTATATTGAGTCATATGAAAACTTATCAGTTAATTTATTTATTTATTTTAGGATATGTCAATAATTATTTATTATTCATACATATTTTTTATGAAAAGTCACTTATTCACATAAATTTTCATTTTATATGTATTCACAACTGTTTAAAGGCTGCTGTTTCTACTTTTATGGAGGGATTTCTTTAATGAATGACTGGAAAGGTTTAATTGTTTAATTAATTGAGTGATTTGTGACGTTTTGGTTGCTATTTAAGTATGGATGGATTAGTGTTTCAACAGACTCTGATGATACCAGTTTACTGGTGAAAGCGCTAAGTCTGTATGTAACTGCTGGAATTAAAGGATTTCATCTCACGCTTGGTGTTCCTGCATCCTTAAATTGCTGTGGTGGAAAATTGTTTTTGTTACTTGGTTGTGGATCCTGGTTTGGTTTCCTGTTTTTCGGCTAAAATCTATAACACCTCATTATCAAAATTATACATTGCATCAATGCTAATTGCGGTAAAAGAAGAATTTTACATACCGGAAAGACATGTTGCTAACTGTATGATGAAGAAGGAATACCCTACTTTGAGAATTAACACATGTAACATGCTACTTGTAACTGCTTCTAAAGTCTTCTAAAGTTCAAAGTCATTTCTGACCCAGATTTACCACTGATACCAAAAAGCAAAAACACACTTTCCAGCACTGTCAGCAAATATAAATTGTAAAAACACTGCAACAGGAGCCACAATTAGCATATAGTGTAAGGATCAAGCAAATTTCCATGTGCCGTAAAGAATTATGATTGGGTATCACCAATCACAACCAAATAGTTATATGTTCACAAAATGGATGTGAAGTGCCCTCAAAATGGATGTCAAAATTAACTGCATGACCTTTGCTTTACTCTGCTCTTACGGTGAATTTCTTTACACCTATTTACTGAATATAAAGCAAGTTGGTTATGATTGGAGATCCAATCATAATCTCTTATGGTGAATTTCTTTACACCTATTTACTGAATATAAAGCAAGTTGGTTATGATTGGAGATCCAATCATAATCTCTTATGGTGAATTTCTTTACACCTATTTACTGAATATAAAGCAAGTTGGTTATGATTGGAGATCCAATCATAATCTCAGTTAAGCACATCCAAAGAATACCAAGAAGTCTTTAAGCAAACCAGGTGAAGACTTCCACAAGGACAGTTAAAATGAAAATGAATGCCCCAGATAAAATGTTACATGAAAGTTATGTAGAGAACAGATGGCTTCCATTTCCCCGATATCAAGACAGCAAGGAAACTACTGATAAATGCACAGCGATTACGAAGCTCCCACCAGTAACGTTTTGAAATGTAAAGTATGAGATTCTACGGGATTAAGACAAACTGGTGCCATTCTAGAGGTTTGAAAGAATTTAAAACTACAGATCTTACAGGGAATAAACCATGTGTGCATGTTGACCACGTACATATGTTGGCACCAAAGGGGTGAGTCATATGCACTCAAGCAGTCCTCTGTAAGGTAACCAGTATAACGGAGTAGGACTACCCTGACGGATCAGAGAAGATCGAAAAAAAAACTCTTTGAAATAACATGGGCAGATTAAAGGGAAAACTATAAAGCTCTATGTCTGATAACTTTGTTGTCAACTTTATCAGCCAAGAAAGGCATAAGTAAAAAGTAACTGTAGAAATGTGGATAAATTTCAAAACGTGCTCCTTGTCGAAAGATGTGCTATTAGCAAGATTAAATTGTTACATGGAAAATGTCTAATTTGCATCCTTATAAATGAAGGGAAAGCTGTGGTTCTTTTAAATATCATCTCATCTCTGTGTTAACATGATGCTAAAGGAAGCTACAGTCCCAACTAACTGAATGTTCTCACAAATTCTTTCAATGCAACAGCTCTATGCCCACCTTTGAGAACAACTAAAATGACTAAGACTCAACAATGGATGGAGTACATTCTTTATAAATTCTGTTAAATTTATGAGAAAGTAAAAACAGTTTAAACTTTATATATATATATATATATATATATATATATATATATATATATATATATATATATATATACATATATATATATTCACTTCACAAGCTGAATGTTTTAAAACTTCGAAATTCATATGGCCAAGACCATATAATCAATGTTTTAAAACATTTAACCTGTAAAGCGGAGATCTCCATACAGCATGGAATGGGTGAGTTTCCCTTTTCTTCACTGTAGTGCGATCTCGGAGTTGGTATATTTAAATAGGGGGGGGGGTGCAAGGGAGCTTGCCCCCCTGCAAAAATGTCTTACAAAAAATTTTTTTTTGTGTGTTTCCTTTACAAGTTCGATGTTTTAAAACATCAATTATATGGTGTTGGCCATATAAATTTTGATGTTCTAAAATGTTGAGCCTGTAAAGTGAATCCATATATATATATATATATATATATATATATATATATATCCTTGGTTTAATAATAGTTTTAAATATTTCAAATATGGCAGAAGATGAACTATTTCATAAAATTAAAAATAAAATAGTAGAAGTGGGGGCATACTGACTTCTTTTAAAAAATAGCCAATCATCTTCTTCTTGAATGAGACACAAATACATTTTTTATCAATGTAATTTCTGGAACATAAAACAAAAGAAGTTATAGATCTCCAGGATGGGAGGGTCAGTTCAGCTGTTTCTTGCTAAGAATTCAGTCAGTGGACATTTTTTCTAAGATTATAGTAATGGCAGACTCCAGTTATCTGCTTGTCCTGCGCTAAATAATATTCTGCACAACTATGCTCCCAGTTGGTCATTATGATCCAGAGACTAAAAACTCCTGTCTATCCACAAACCTATCGCATCAGCTGGACATTGTCTGTACTTGTACCATGTTGCTAAGGCCTGGAACTCCTCATCTCAATCCATCAAGTCAATACCCTCCCTCCCATCCTGCAAAACCATTCTGAAACACTTCCTAGCCAAAAGCTGGCTCTGTTCTTACTGAACACCAGGATAAACTAGATCCCTAAATGTGAACAAATACCTGTTCACACCTTACATCTCCTTACTCTTCCTTTTTCACTCACTTCCTTACTTCTATCAGTTTCTCCTCCCGGCTTTCTCTGTAAATATACCTTAAGCCTGCTTTTCTCTCACTTCCTAATGCAGTTCCAGTCTGTATTATACTAACGTACCTTTAATTTTTCCTATTAACTGGCTAACATTTCTCTAACTATTAAATTGTTTTCATATAACTTGCATCTATTCTTAACCAATGTTTTCATATTATGTCTAATTTAATACAATTTAAACTGTATTTTTTTTTGAAGACTGTGGGCTGGATTCATTAAAGCCTACACTAAGTGTACACTGTTCTGAGGAACAGACAACACAGACATAACACAGACCTTCTTCTTAATTTTAGTTTTCCTACTGATATTTTTGTTGATTTAAATATTGACAGGGATGCATAAAGGTTACCAGAAAGTGTAGCCTACATGTGCACTTAGCGTAATCTTTCTGAGTGACTAGAAAACACAAAAATGAGATAAGAATTTTAATGAATACATATTATGTACACTTAGCGTAGGCTTTATTGTATTCCGGGGTGTACATCTTTTGTTCTTAAAATGTTTTGTAATACTTGGGAGCTTTTCTCCCTAGGCATCCACTGAAAATGGTCTCCTACCCAGTCAGACTTTCCAGGTAATCAAATGTTAACAAATAAATAAATCTACATTGCATGGACGTCCTGCCATTCTAACACATCATAACAGGTCTTTGTAGACTTGGTTAAAAAAGCTGTCAAAGCCCCACTATGGATAACAATATAATGGGTGGCATAACTCAAGAAGTAAGGACGTCAGCCTTACTTCTTGGGTTATACAGTTTGTGGTTTGGATTTGTTATATCAGTTTAATAATGGATGGCATCCTCACAAAATCTTCCCCAAAAGCATTCTGAATACCTTTGGTTGTTGAGGCTATACTCTACACAGATGATAAAGCAGTTACATCAGAATTACACTTTTCTATATTACATCACTGGAATGCTATGAAATATCAAAACATACACGAACAATTATAATATCAACAACAGTACCTAACCTCTTAACTTGGGCAGCACACAATGAACATCAGCAAAGCACTAGCAACCCAGGACAATTGGAACAACACGATGAACACAGTCCATAAAACCAATAAATAGTAACACACGTAAGGCTATGAGGAGATTTCAGCCTGTTTAGTGGAAATATAAAATGACTTCATTATTCAGTACGAAAAGATGTGCTCATACACATACCTATCAGTCTGTTCAGAAGCAGGACATTCAAATGAATGTAATTATGCCAAATTCTGAATTTGGTAAGCTGGTCAAAAATGCGGCAAGAACCACTCTTGCAATTTTTTTTTTAAACCTGCCCTGAAGTACAGCAACACTGGAGTTGATAGTAACTATCAGCATGCATGCACAGGGGAAATAAACAGCTTAGTCTTAAACGTTTCAGAAACAAGACAGCTGAACAAATTTTCAGTTCCTTTGTCCTTGCGAAAAAGTTAACCAAATGTCAAAGACCCAAAGTGTTCACATAATGTCTAATCAACAAAACTGTATAATACCATTAAAGCATGAGATGAAAACAGAAATTATATTTTTTTACTATCCCAAACTTTATAATGATGAAGAAGAACTTTCAATTTTATCAGAAGAGCCATAGAAAACTCTACTCTGTCCTTCGCAGTCACCATACAGTACTAAAGCAGAGACAACCTATCTATCTCGGATTTATTTCCATTGACGCTAGCACTATTTTTTCTTTTTTCATGGTGACAACAGAGGAAATGGGAAGCTAGTGTCCAGCCATTGTCCACAACTAAATATTTTTCAGGATCTAAATACAACGGCTTCCTCAAACTACAAAACAGTTAACCCACTCAAACAGAATACTGTTTAGCTGCCAGAAAAAAACTTCACTCTGCATGCAAGCCCACCTCCCGCTCCCATCCTTTCCACAAATTACTACTGTTAACGTCTTCAAAACACATTTCTTGAATTCCATTCTTGATAGCTTAATTTCGGACATTGACCTGCCTCTCCTCTACATTCCACCCTCCCTCCCACACGTGCACTCTCGCACTCTCACACTCACGCTCACACACACACCTGGTTAAGAAACAGAGGTCTAGTAACAAAAGGTTCATCATAACAATAACAAGCTCTGGTGTGTTCCTACACCAGATGCAATTTTCATCCTCCTCTCCTAAAAGTTGAGGTTCTTTTTCTGATATTCTGTGTCTCAAAATGCTATGAATGGAAGCAACTGTGGGACTGAAGTTCCTTATATATGGAATGGGGTGACTGTCTTAGTACTCAAACCTTCAAAATTTCCTCTGTGAAGAACCATCACCCAATATTTCCACTATCCATCATCAACTTAATGAAATGCTTGTTTCACAATTTAACAGCTCATTTATGAGTCACTTCATACCTGCCATAGGCTTTCAGTCTGAAGACAGAGAAGAAATGGCCCTTTACACCATTACTGACCACATGGACACCAACCTGTAATCATCAAAAGTAAAGGTGTTTTATGTATTGACTTGAGCAAGACCCTTGACACTGCTGACCATAACATCCTTTTTGAGGC
>NC_056741.1:10545186-10592686 GCF_019279795.1 Protopterus annectens | reverse complement strand
AAAAACCTTTTGTAGAAATCTTAATTTAAAGTATTTTTTTGCACAAAAAGATGAGGTTCCACATATAAGTGCCCCATGAGGTTTTCAGTTTAAAAAATCTGAATTTATGCTTCCCTATCATGGCACAATAAAAACATTTGAACAGCTGGTACTAAAAGATTTGCATGTTAATCAGTCTCATGTTTTTTTGTTCTGGATTTGATCATTTGAATGCTTTGGAAAAAGAAACAGTAAAATCATTAACAAGTAATCAGAAAATTGTGATAGTGGGTGCTGATAAAAGGAGGGGCAGTTGTCATATGGGACATTAACAGAGGCACATTGACAGTTGTCTTGACACTCGATTTTATTTCGCTATGAGCTATGATCCCACATTAGAGTACAAAACAATGATTGATGAGTTTCTACAACAGGCCACAGATCAAGGTATCATTACATCTACGCCCAAGGGACAGCTACAAGTAGATCATCCAGTATCACAATGTTTTTACATGGTCTCCAAAATTCATAAAACACTTAACAATCCACCAGGATGCCCCATAGTGGCAGGTAGAGGTTTGTTGATCGAACCTCTTTCGGAGTATTTGGAATACGAATTAAAAAAAACTTCTTTCATTGGTTACAGCCAGGGTTTGTGATACAAAACAGTTTTTTTGTCTTTAATGGACAACTTGCAAGTTTCAGTAGATGATTATTTGGGGACTCCGGACGTTCAATCATTGTATACCAGTATTCCACATGAAGGGGGGATTAGAGCAGTGGAATTTTGGATTAGAGCAGTGGAATTTTGGATGATACAATCGGGCTTATATAGTATACAGGAAAGAGAATTTTTGATTAAGCTCCTTAACTTGGTATTAGAACATAATGCCTTCTTGTTCTGTAACCAACGGTATTTACAGATAAAAGGAACAGCAATGGGGGCTACTTTTGCCCCCACTTATGCAGATTTGTTCATGGGTTTTTTAGAAGTCCAATATATATATACAGCCCCCACTTGTTTCAAAAACCATCTTATTATGTGACGTAGATACCTGGATGACTGTTGGGTTGTGTGGGGGGGTGATCAGGCTGCTTGGCAGGAATTTGTAGATTTTCTTAATGAAAATGAATATGGCATTAAATTTACAGGGGGGGAATAATATCCAGGAAGTGGATTATTTAGATGTCAAAGTCAGTAAATCACCTGAAGGCTATTTGATTACTGATCTATACAGAAAAACCTTCTCAAAAAATGCGTTTCTACATGCCAGCAGTTGTCACCCCCGCCACACAATCCAAAATATTCCAGGATCTCAATTTCAGAGGGTTAGAAGGATTTGTTCCCAGAATATTACTTATGAGACACAAGCTTTGGACCTGGAAAGTAGGTTTATTAGTAGGGGCTATAATAAAATTAGTGTTAAACAAGCACACAGGGCATCTGACCATATGGACAGAACAGCACTATTGGTTGACAGAGAGCAAAACAGCAGGCCACAACGGGAACAAGTTAGGTTTATTACCACTTTTGGTACTAATAAATTTCGTATTAAAAATATTTTGGCCAAACATTGGCATGTTCTGCACTCAAATTCTTTTTTTACCAATATAGTACATGAATCTTGTCATTTTGGTTATAGAAAAGGTAGGACCTTGGGACAACATTTCTCTTCCTTTAAAAAAGGTAAGCCAGAGATTTTTAGATCTACCATGAACATAGTAGGTAGTACCTATTGTGGAGCATGTAAATATTGTAAACTGATGGCAAAAACTAAATCTTTTACATCAGTGAATATGAAGAGGGTGTTTGACATCAAATATCTTATCAAGTGTAGCAGTTCATGGGTCATTTATATGGCTGTTTGTCAATGCGGAGCATTCTATGTGGGATAGACTTCTTGCATACTTAAACAGAGAATAGCTCTTCATATAAGCAATATTAAATGTCAGAGACTTCGAAGTGCTTTATATAAGCACAAGTTGGTTCATACCACAGCACACTTTGTTTTCGTAGGCATAAATATGGTCATAATGCAGGATACAAATTATATATTTAAACATCGGATAAAAAAGAACATAGGTGAATAGTGAACTTGGGGGCACTCTTCAAACCTGGCTTGATTGACCAGTGGTAAAACACAAGCATAACAGGGTTGCCCAAGTTACCAAATTTGAAGTCAGGATACGTTTTTATAGACTTAATATATATCAGAAATACTTCAGGGTAATTTTGTATTAGAAAAAGAAATATATATATTTAAAAATAAATAATTTAAAAGAAATAATACAGACATATATGGATGTATATATTTGTTTATATAATATATAACATTTACATTTTTCAAATAACTAGAGTATGCATTTAGATTTTTTTATTCCAACAAATGACAAATGTATAGTAGATAAGGGGCAATAGCTGTTGTGCTAGGTGTTTGTAAAATCATCTAGGTATTGTTCAATATATTCAATGTATTTAATATACAGTTAGTCATTTTTAGTTTTAAGAACATATTTGGACATTTCAAGGTGATATACAGGTCAATAATTAAGTCGTTATTTGGTTTAGATTTTCACTTGTAAACATAGGTGTAATACAGGGATTTACTGTGTTTGTATCTTTAAATTTGTATACAAGGTGTCTGCATTTCAAATATTTAAACTGCACACTGATGACGCTTGAAGTGAAACCGGCCACCGGTCTGTGTTGGGCAGGCGATGCCTGAATAAACTTCTTTTCACCTTGGCTGTTTGGATTTATTTTGCTATAGTGGAGTGCTGGATTGTTTTGGGGGATTATATATATATATATATATATATATATATATATATATATATATATATATACACACACATATATATATATATATATATATATGCATATATGTACACAAACACACACAATACATGTATATATATATATTACATATATATATATATATATATATATATATATATATATATATATATATATATATATTAACGTATTATTTATCTATTTAATTTTTTACTTGTGTTATTTCCTTAAGTGCTTCTGACACGTTTTTCACTTGACTGGCAATATTGTCTACTGTAAGAAATGTTACTCACTAGCATGATGTCCTGTTGTGTGAATATATGCTATATGTATTAAAAAATCCAAAGGATGCACAACCAGCCGACAGAGCACGGAACCAGCGTAAAGATAAAACAAAATAAACTAGTCACCATAAATCAAACGCTGGTACCTAATGGCACATACTCCAAGGTTGCAAGTAGGTCAATAAGACAATCAGCATAAAAATGAGAATGATGAAGTTTATATTTTTTACTATGTGTTCATATGGTGAAATTTTGACCAATCACTGTACGAGGTGGGATATTTAAATTCAGAATGTGTTTCATGTTGTGTATAAGTCTGAAGAAGCTACGGGTGAAAGCGCTTACTTGTGTTTATCTGTGAATAAAGGAACCCTTTATACGACACTGAGCAGTGTTATTGGAATATTCTCATTTTTATGCTGATTGTCTTATTGACCTACTTGCAACCTTGGAGTATGTGCCATTAGGTACCAGCGTTTGATATATGCTATATGTATGTTTGTTAATCACCAGCATGTTGTCCTGATGTCTATATATGCCATATGTATGTATGTTCTACTTCTTTTTACTCTTATGTAATGCATTGTAATGTGGAGCTTTTCTCCCCAGGCCTCCGCTGAAAATGGACCTGTGTCCACTCGGACTTTCTCGGTAAACAAATGTAAAATAAAAATAAAATAAATAAAAAGAATTATCTTTCATTGCTCTATTAACAACTGCTTGGCTTTCTCTCCTGTTACATATTTGTTCTGAAGAAGTCAGCATTTGGAATATTTGTTGATGAAAGCGCTTAACTGTTAATGTCTCCAGATTTTAACTTTTGTTAAGAATAAAGTCCTTGGAAACCAGTATCTGCCTTGCACTTTTATCCTATTTCTGGGCAGCGATCCTCCTCTTCTGGCAAGTTCGTATTCCGAAGGACTTTTACAGCAACTTTAGTTGTTATTTAGTTTTCTAGTTGCTTGTGCCTTGGTTTTGATATACATTTATTTATCTATCTATACACACACACACACACACACACACATATACTCATATATTCATCTGTCAAGCTATCTACTTATCTAAATTAAAACAAAGTCTTGCAGCAAAAGGGGATTTCTATCTGCTGTCTCTCGTTTGCTTTTTTTCTATCTACCAAACTTTTATAAACAGAAACAGAAAATTACGCCAGATTGTGAAAAGAAAAAAAAAAAAGCGGAGGTGGGTTTGAGGTTGGTATATTAAGCACAGAGTTTGATTCTCACCTGTACGGAAATTGGCTAGGCGTAAAATGGCCTGTAAGAGCAGGGCCACCCTATTGCTTACTTATGAACCTCAGGAACAGGCAAGTTTGTGTTTTTGCATAACCACTTCATTTACTGTTCTTGAGGTGCCCCTACCAGCGGTTTAAATATTCAAACTAACAGGTTGGCATAATGGTCAAGGTGTTTACCTTACAGACACAAAGTACAGTGTTTGATTCTTACATGGGATACTTGGCTAGGCTTGAAATGGCCCATAGGGGCAGTTAGTCTATTACTAATCTATGAATTACAACTAACAAAAGAGAAGTCCTACTGGTAGAGGTAAAAATAAACAACATGTGCTGAAGTTTCCCCTAGTCTTAATGTGGTAATTTTAGGAAGAAAAACATCTGAATTATTTTGCAAGAGTTTCTGAAAATAATTGCTTAGAACAACACAATGCTTTTCTTACGATGAACATTATGATGCACTGAGTATGCAGAAACCTAACGTTTCTCTCAGACACAATATACAAAGGAGGCAGACTTATTTAAAAACAAAATCCCATTCCAAATCTGCTTAAAATTATTTGCTAGACATTTTTATCCCAGCAGAAAATCAAGTCTTGGCAGAAGCTAAGCAAGTCATTTCAAATTTCATATCCTTCTGCGTATTAAATTGGAAGTGCTAAAAAGACATTTTGTGTTTCAGGTCAGGTAACCAAAATGATTACTAGAAAACAAAGGCTGCCTTTTGGACAATATCTTTCTAGCAAAAAATCAAGAGTTGCTCTGAAACAGAACTGCCTTGCAAGAAGTTTACAAATGTAGTCAGAAAAAAACTGGTTTCAATTGCATAGAAGGTTTAGATGGGGCTCACCAGAAACCATGGTCTTATAAATAAGGATAGAAGGAGGTGTCTGCGGTCGGGGAATAAATGTTCATCAAACTCGGTTTGCTCTCAACATGGTCTCAATTCTGAAAGACGTTATAAGGTTTCTGGAGGCCAGTGAATTCTCATACCAAAACAAAACATGAGGAAGTGAACTAATGTTCTACTCTCAGAACAAATACTGATTTGCATAAGAAACAGTCACTTTCACTGAAGCAAAACCTGTATTCGTGTGGAGATTGAAAAAAACAGTAATATCAGATTATGTTAAAATGTAATCATTTAACTTACTCTGCTGTTCTAGGAAAGTAAGCTTGCTAAGCATTTTTTTTCACTTTCATAACTCTGTACCCAAATACTGCCCACATGCCTTTCAGTGATGTGACTTGCACAAAGCCAAAAGGCCACTGTTTTGATATTTGATGAAACTGGAGTGCTCCCAGAATGCTGACAAGGATCTGAATCAACTTAATATGGGAAGATGTTGCCAGGGAAATAAATGAATCACAGATAAACACAGGCATTTAGTTTGTGACTAAGGTGACAGTGGGATGAAAGTAATTATCAGCTAAAAGTATGGAAACTGCAGAAAAGCTTACCTTGGAAACAAATATACAGCTCTGACTCACTCAAAAAAATGTAACTATAACAAAATAATACAGAACCAAGGTCTTTGTAAGCATGTTGACTGTCAAGGATGCATGAAGACAATATCTTCTTTGTAATTAGAAGCCCACTTAGCAAAGGAAAGGCACCAATGATGCAGTCCCATACTCTGACTTCTTAACATTATTACTGGAGAACTTAATACTCGCTATACTTATATGCAAAATGTGTAAAACCTTGCCATAAGAGTAAGGATCCTTTTCCTCACTGTTGCAGTATTTCTTACAGTAGGGATCCCTTGCCTAGGGCAGCTCAACGTCTAGCAAGTATACCAAAGCCTTAGGTTGTAATAGGGACGGTGTACATCACATGTATGCTCCCTGTGCACAGTGTAGGGCATAAAGGTGATACACAGATGTACTATCCTCAGAACTCATGCTAAAAAATCATAACTAGCTATCAGCCCCCAAATCTGACTCAAAATGCCCAACCCACCTATTTGGACCTGTTCAAATCTATCAAGATTCAACCCTTTACCCTGATTCTGGGTGACTTCAATTTTCCAAACACAGATTGGAAGAACTACTCATGCCAGAACACAAATGCCCAGAGATTCCTTGATTTTGTCAATGCAAATGCTTTGGAACAGCTAGTGGATACTCCCACAAGAGGGGATAATATCTTGGACTTGGTATTAACCAACAAGAGTAACCACTTCAGCATCCCTATAGTATCATTCTCCCTGGTAAGCTCCGACCACAAAGCGGTCACTTTCGAAGTCACCATCTCCCCAACCCCCCTCTGGCTAGGATGAGGCATAAAAACTTCTCCAAAGCTGATTACAGCCTCCTGTGGGATGGTATAAACAGCTTCATAGCCCCCTTCACCTCTTTAGGAACTGGCACCAACATCCAAAAGTACACCAAAGCACTATACCAGCATTTATATAGCTGCATGGAATCGTGAATACCGTACAGGACTAAATCATCCTCCGCAAGGAAGAGTAAACCTGTCTGGTGGATATTTGCAATAAATAAACTCTATAACACAAGGAAAGAATTGCTGTCCATGACCAAGGAGCAGCTTCCCAATTGGAAGCAATGTCTCCTTAGCCTGAACAAGCAAATAAGAGCACCAGTGAAATCCTCCTAACAAACTTCGAGTCCAAATTGGCCACATCTACTAGAGACAATCATTAGGACTTCTTCACATATGTCCGCAACCTCAAAAGGAAGCACCCAGATCTGTTCAGACCTGGTGGTCAGGGACAACACATATACAAATGCCGTAGATATAGCAAACTTGCTGGCTGACAGATTCAGCAAAAACTTTACCCCTCTGTCCCCCCATCAGTAAATCAGGACATCCCCAGTACCTGCCCCCTTCCCCTTATATCTAGGGAACAGGTCATCACTGCTCTCTCAAAGGCAAGAAATACAGCCTCCATGGGACCCGATAACATCCTAGACCGCATCCTACGTGAACTCAGGCAGGAACAACCAAAGCCTGAGTTCTGACTTCATCCCAGCTGAGTGGAAGACAGCCACTGTCATCCCTTTACAAAAAGGTGGAGCATCCACCGATTCAGGAAATTATAGACCCATCAGCCTAACTAGCCTGATCTGCAAGCCCATGGAACGGATTATCATGGACCTCATTAACAAGGACATTGGCAACCTCCAAACACTTGATCC
Source organism: Protopterus annectens (assembly GCF_019279795.1). Taxonomy (NCBI): domain Eukaryota; kingdom Metazoa; phylum Chordata; order Ceratodontiformes; family Protopteridae; genus Protopterus; species Protopterus annectens. The sequence continues at coordinate 10,585,209 of NC_056741.1, read as the reverse complement.
CACACAGTTTGGCTTCATCAAGGGGAGGTCATGTCTGCTAAATTTGGTCGACTTCTTTGAGACAGTCACCAAAGCCACAGATGAGGGGAAGACGGTGCACACCAAGTACCTTGACCTGGCCAAAGCTTTTGACACTATTCCCAACTCGGGCATAATTGATAAAATCTCTCAACTAGGCATCAATCCATATGTTACCAGATGGGTAGCAAACTGGCTCACTGATCGAACCCACATAGTCAAAATAAGGGAAGCAACCTCAAGCAGTAGACCTGTAAAAAATGGCATACCCCAGCGGTTCAGTTTTGAGGCCCCTGTTAATTGGGATATACTTTTCTGAGGTGCAGGCCAAAACCAGTGGGCTATGGCTGACCAAGTTTGCAGATGACTGCAAGCTGGGTGCTGTCATCAGTTCCCCTAGTGATGTGGATATCCTCCAAGAGGGTCTCGCTCAGACAAATGACTGGTGCTAGAAACATGGCCTCAAGCTGAATACCAAAAAATGCATCATCATCATCCCCTTTGGGGAGAGTGATGTCCCAACAAATTGTCACATTAATAATGTCCTAAGCACGCAATCAGTCATGCGGGATTTGGGCACCCAGGTTGATAGCAACCTGACTTTTGACCACCATGCTGCTTCCATTGTACAGAAAGCCTTCTACGTGGCCCATCTCATAAGTAAGGGTATTTCATTCAGGGACAAGGAGGTCATAACATCCCTGTACTCTTCCCCTTATAAGGCCCACTATTGAGTACAACTCCCCTTTCGGCATGTACCTCGCAAAGCACATGTAGCAGCTGGAGAGACCACAGAGATTCCTCACCAGGAGAATCCAGGGCCTCAAACACCTACCATACACAGATAGGCTAAAAGCCCTATCCCTCTATTCAGTTTCATACAGACTCCTCAGACAGTCTTGCATACAAGGTGATCATGAACTCCACCTTGATGGGTCTGTCGCATATCCGCAAGTCAAGCTCCACTCGAGTAACCACACTCTCGGCCTCAACCTGGTCTGTGACATCAACCAGACTTGTTGGTGAAACAGATCTGTGTCCCAGAGACTCCCCTATCTATGGAATAGACTCCCTCTCCACGTCAAGCAGAGTACCTCTTTACCACTTTTTAAGCGCAACCTGGATAACTGGATGGGAAACATAAAATATACCCCTGGGATTCCACCTGTGTCCCTGCTGGATTGGGTGCTGATTTGCCTAAGCATCAGCTAAACTCTTGGCTAGGCTTACAAGGGCCTCAAGGCCAATAGGATCATAGAGGGTTACTAGGCTAAGTGCAGTGAAACTTAGGATTTCGGGAGTAGTGCCTACCTAACTTCTGAGGTTGTAAGTCGGGGTGCTGGTGATAAGTTTCAGTGCAAGCACAGAAGGGGCAACCTGGTGGAGTAATATGAAGAACTCGAAGCCCAGAAATAGATTGGATCTGGCTTGTACTGGAAAACAGTCTGCCTTGACAAGAGTAAGGCAACGGTGTTCAACATGAGTGGCAATTGCAGTGTCGGCAGGACACCTTTCTCAACGGCTGGTCTAACTGGGGGAGGGGAGAGAGATGGGAGAAGGAAGAGATTTGACATTACTTGCTGGCCTAGTTATGACCACACGGAATGAAGGGGGTCCAGAGTTCAACCCCCCCAACAAGGGGGTCAGAGTTTTCCTTTCCTGGTGATTTTTGTTAATGCCAGTAGATCAATGGATTCTTGTGTGTTTAAAATCACCTTCATGGTGGTTTCCTATTTGTAAAAAAATTTACTCTTGAGGGAAACCAGGTACCTAACTATCCAGAGACACCTTGTTGATCCAGTACCAGTGACAACTTCAGGGAATGTAGGGAGGTGAGGGAGAATGGGTCTTGGGTTCAATATAAAGGTAATAGTCAAGTGTTTCCCTTGTTTGTTGAGTTTGTTATTAATATTACCTTTTATCCACTGAGTGAAGATATCAGTTTGGTGAGTAGTGAGTGCTAGGTTTGGCATTTTTCAAGTTTGTAAATAAGGTTGCACGTGGTAACTACTTGAGATATGCTCGCTCGCTACATCCTAAAAATATTCACAAGGGTAATCATTTTGGTGGAGTCTCTCAAGAACACAACACATATGTAAGCAACAATGCTTCCCCACCAACAACATTTTTCTTAAGTTAGTTTAGCTGGCATTAGTTTAAAGGTGTGCACACTTATTCTTATTATATGTTTTTATTTTTTATATTTTTCCCCTAGCAGATTTTTTTGTTTTTCAATTGAATTGTACAGGTTTACAGATTAATTAAAGGTGGGAAAAGTTTTGAAGTGATTTATTGTGGTCTCATTTTTTATATCACAAAAACCTGGCATTTTAACAGGGGTGTGTACACTTTTTACATCAATTGTACATAAGGCACCCCAGTTAAGAAATGAACTGGGGGAACCTCACAGCATGAGGTTTCTTAGTTCAATTCTCAGCTGGGGTGCCTTCTGTGTAGAGTCTGCATGTCTGTCCTCCCTGTGTTCTCATGACTTTCCTCTGGGCACTTTGGTTTTCTCCCAAATTCCAAAAACACACAATAGGTGGAATGGACATTCTAAATTGGTCATAGGTGTGAGTGTGTGGTGTGGAAGAACAAATGTGGCAGGGTTAGCCACCCGGCGGTGTACACCTTGATTCTAGATGATTATCACTGTTGAAGTGACACTCCAACCCCATGTGCAAAATGAGAAAAGGAGTTGTGGATGGATGGATTGATAGAACATCCTGACTCCTAGGTTAGACTGTTTTCAGTTACTATATAGAATGTTTTTACTTCACACTATTCACCTCCCATCGATTCTAGATGATTATCACTGTTGAAGTGACACTCCAACCCCATGTGCAAAATGGGAAAAGGAGTTGTGGATGGATGGATTGATAGAACATCCTGACTCCTAGGTTAGACTGTTTTCAGTTACTATATAGAATGTTTTTACTTCACACTATTCACCTCCCATCGATTCTAGATGATTATCACTGTTGAAGTGACACTCCAACCCCATGTGCAAAATGGGAAAAGGAGTTGTGGATGGATGGATTGATAGAACATCCTGACTCCTAGGTTAGACTGTTTTCAGTTACTATATAGAATGTTTTTACTTCACACTATCTCTTCCCAACAGCTTAATTTCCTTTGTATGGGATTTAAGCATTCACTTTCTCACCAGATGTTTTTTTTATTTTTACTTCTTTAACTATTTAATTATTTTTACCTTTTTGAATGTCTTTCATTGTCCCTGTTCACGCAGTGTAGCCAAGTTAAATTTCAGCTTTAATGCTTTTCATACTATAAAGTGTGTTTAATTTGCACCGCAATCCTGTTTGCTGTTTCTTTCGACAGATGTATTTGAGTATGTGTTTGCTGTTTTCCTTCTACTGATTTACTGGCATGTTAGTACTTCTGTGTTTGACAGTGTTCCCTGCTAAATGACTTTTCAATATAGTGGTCGTTAGTTGGACTTTGAAGTCTGTGAGACAGTATGAATGTGTCACTAATGTGAGGCATAGGTAATCTGCACCAACTCCCCCCCACCACCATGTATGTAATGGGTGTGACGTACAACTAGCTTGCAATGTCAGTGGTCGGTTTTCCTTACCCTGTTTACATAACAGTATGTATACATGCATAGCTAACATATCTGTACACATCTCTCTCTCTCTCTCTCTCACATATTACACATATACATATACATATATACATATACATATACACATATATATATATATATATATATATACACACACACACACAGACACACACACACTTCATGGAGCACTAAACACAGCTGATGTTCATCTTTCCTTTGTCACACTTTCCATCTCACTAATCAAGATGTGGATTTATTCTCTCATGTTACATTAGGATAAGCAGCATTTAAGGGTTGGTTGAAGTTGCATTTCAGACAACTTTTTTTTTCAGTCTGGCTTTTTTCAGTAGAATTAACACAGGACTGAGCCCTTGAGCTGTTAACAGGCTGCTTCCTGCAGTCTATGGTTTGATTTCTTCTCCCTCTGCTTACTATACAATATTGAGCAAGTCACTTAAAGTGTTCTGAGACAACTGAGAAATTGAGCTATGCTCCACAATGGTCTCCTGGACCACATACTAGTAACAACCCTACCTCTTGACCTCTTACTGGAAGAAATCTGGACAAAGCCTGACAAAATGAGGGGGCAGAGGCCAAAAGTGAGGGGGCAGAGGCCAAAAGTAGAGACAAATTTTAAATATCACTCTTATAAAAGCTTAGAAAGTTGCTAAAGTAATAGGCTTTGTGTTAACATTCATTTTTCTGAGGGATTTGAGGTCTGAAATACACATTTATGTCATTATTTAGTGACCTCAATCCTCAGATCATCCCAGTGATTTTCCAGAAAACAACAAATTTTATGAGGAACAGATCAAAAATATGAGGTAAAAATCTGGACAGCTGAGAGGGATGGTAACAACCAATGAACCTTCATAACTTATACTGTATTAACTAAATTTAGAATCTATCAGTGACAACTGAGGTAAACGGACATTTGAAGCTCCTTCAAAAATATTAATATAGGGTTTTGCAATTAAAGATTTTAGTGAGTGAAAGGACCCTCTTATGCCCTCTTCTTTCTCATCACCATTCTTTCCTCTGATCTCTCTCTGTACAACTGTCATACAGATATCCACTTACAACTAAATGATTTCAAACTGAAAACAGGTTTTCACCACAGATACATTTGATTTCTGTCAGAACGGATGCCTTCACTGGTGGTACCTTGTGGTTTACTGATTATCAGGACGTGGCAGAGTTTGTAAACAGAAAAGCAGACTCATTTCCTATCATTTCACGCTTGATATGACAAGGTCACGCTTGACATGACAACACTTTAAACATCATCACCACAACTTTGGGTTACTTAAGGAGAGAGTGTGAGAAAACAGTCATGCTTAACCTTTAATGTCCCTTGAGGCATGATAACAGCACCATGCAGGTCAAATTAAAGTTTTAATCTCAGTTAATAAACCACCAATGGAATATTCTATCCATAGTCACTTGGGTTAGACTTGCAACATCAGTCTGCCCTGCTGTTGAAAAACAGCAAATAAACCTCTCCCTTTACAGCACGCTCGGTCCTGGAGATTGTTGCAGTTCTAGTCTGATCTGGGAAACAGCACTCCACATGCAGTATAGTAACTGGACAACTACAGCTTCGTGTCTATTGTACTGACCATACACGCAACTCTCCTGCATGTTCCAGTACAGCAACAGAAACAGTCCCTCATAGAAAGCAATGCATCAATGGTTTAACAGCACTCAAACATTCTGCACTAACCAAGGTAACAGTCCATTTTGCACTGCGCTAGCTGGACACCATAGTCTATATGCACTGTAACGACCATAGATACTGCCCACTCCTTGTATGCTGGACATTGAAAGAGCCCCAAATGGACTGCATATACACTCCTCTAAAATAACTCCCAGTGATACCATTCTATTAACCAAATAGCAATAGCCCAATATGTACAGTATTGATCATAAAAACAAATGCCCATGCTCTGCACTGACCAATGAAATATACTCCCTCATGTACCACACGTGTTCTCCACTAAAACAGCCTCCCCATACAAACCATTGCATTAGTCATGTACTCTGCACCAAGTAACAGTCACTTGGGCACAGCAGGAAGTGTATGCAATGCACTTTGAAGCTAGCGACTTCATACGGCTACAGATACTGCATTTGTTTGATCAAAATTTGTAAAATGTGTTATCAGCTTTCTAAGAGCTGCATAGGTAGGAAATTCTATTGTTTATAAATCTCCAGTTAAGTGACACTTGGGAGCATTACAACTGGAATATTGCTAGGCTGGTTTAATTACTGTTCAGACTGAAGAAGAAGAAGGGGATGGGAGTTTTTTTTTTTTTTTCTCTCAGTTTCTCTTTTTTCTGTGTCTAGGTGACTTTGGAGATATTTGATATAGTTTGGGAGTACAGGAAGGGGCTAGCTCACTGCAAAAAATAAATTTTGTGTTTTACGACTGAAAGAAAATAGTGTTCTGTCTCCATTTAAACTGTTGTCAGCATGATTATTAGCTTAAATAAGAAGCTGCAAGAATGATATGAAATATAAAGGGTTAATTTAGAAGTAGTGTAAAATGCTGAAAAATAGTAAGTTGGCTGGCATAGCTTAGATATTGGCATCCATGTAAAGGAGTATGTTATTGAGAAACAAAGTCTGTAAAAATAACTGCGCAAATGGCAGCTGGAAGGACATCAACGAAGTAAAGAGATGTAACATTAAGTTTCAGATAGTGCTGGAACACCATGTTTCAGATAATGCTGGAACACCACGTTTCAGATAATGCAACACTGGTTGTGGTTTTGGCATCTTTCCAGGCTTGATAGTTGTTGCTGAAGCACCTACCAAGGGGAGAAAACGCTGAGAGAAGAAAGGAGCCACTTTTGAGATTTTAAGTATTTTCTTCTGATTTTTTGTTTAGAATGACTGCTTTGCCGCCTACTTTTCGGTGTTTTCCAGCTTGGTAAAGTTTATATCTGTATCAGAAACAGTATTTAGAACACATCTAGAGCCTGTTTACTGCATTTCCTGTGTTGCACTTAGTTTAAAATCAGTTTTCTTAAAATTGCATTTTACCTGACTCTGGCCTAGCACTCAAGTGTGGGGTCATTTATTGCACTGTTCTGACTATTTTGCTACTTGTGTATCTCTGCTACCTTTAAACTAAAACAAAAAAATCTTGCTTTTTTCACACTTTCTGAAATTTAAGAAAGTTCAGTTACAGATTTGCTGTTCTGAACTGTTTGCAAGTTTCTTGGAGGCAGTGCTTGCTTGGGCTAAAGGGAAGTCTCCGTGTTCACCAGTGGCAGTGGTTAACACTGAGCAGCCTGCCTGTCCCTGTAGGAGTGGTTACTGCTAGAGGCTGTAGTTTTACTGGCCATTTTGGGTCAATTCCAAACTCCTTGATCTCTCTCTCTCTTAAAACCCTACAACTCTCTTTTTGAGCGGTCTTGCGCACAGAGCAGCGTCGGGCAGCGCCGCTTAAACAGGTTTACACTATTCCTGGCTCCACAAAGTCTGCTCTTCACTTTTTCCATTAGAACTCCTCTAAATCTCAAAATAAGCACTCTATTTTCATTCTAAAGCCCTGCACTTGCTCGTACAAGTAATCTCATAGGTAAACACTAATAAACTTAAGCACTACATCCTCTTATACTGCTTTCAAGCACTTGCTCCTTATTGGTTCTTTCTAATCAGTCAGTAAGTAGTTCCCTATATTATTCAGGCATGTCCAAAGGTCAGTTTTGGGTTTACTCTCCAGTCCAGCTGGTGAATCTGGGAATCTTGAGGCAATGTTACAACTGCCTTATGTATACAGACCACCCTCTCCTCCTCCCAACAAGCTCAAATATATGTGAGAGATGCAACTATAGAGCCAAACTGGAGGCTAAGCTCTCTCAACCCAGTACTGGCAAAGCCTGTCAGGAGGAGAAGGTAACCACACACACCACAAATCCAGTCTCACATAGACCTATTGCATCAGCAAACCAAACACATAAACACACAAAAACATACTCGGAGGCTCTAAATAAAAATCTGCCTAAGCAGCAGAGACCTCCAAAGCAGACATCCAAGCAACCCATACCACGAAACAATACCCACGTAACACATAGTTCACAAAGTCAGTGTGCCACACAGTCACAGCCCTTAAGGCTAAACAACACACCTTATACACTTGTAATAGATGACTCTATTGTCAGACACAATGACGTCCCACTCACCAGGCTGAACAAGGAGAAGGTCACTGTAAGCTGCCTGTCAGGTGCCAGGATCTGCCACATATCACAAGCACTCAGGTCACTCCAAAGCAAGTACAAATATGACTCAGTCATTGCCCATGCTGGTGTGAATGACCTGAGACGTACCTCCCTGGACTACATGAAAAAAGACATAGAGGAGCTCTCTGAGCATGTAGCCCAGGCCGGTATGACCCTGACCTTGAGTAGCATCTTACCCTCACCAAGAATGATGCCACAGTATAAAGACAAGATGATCAATTTTAACAATTGGCTAAAGTATTGGTGTCATTCAAAGGGGATCCAGTGTCTGTCAGCCTGGGATGACATGCTCAACAAGCCACGTTGCTTCGCTAGGGACGGCTTGCACCTGTCACCCCTGGGTTTTCGAATACTGGCAAAGGCTCTTGCCTCCCCCATAGTGCCTTTTTTAGGCAAGGCTCAAAAGACAAACCCACCTCCATAGACAACACAAAGAAAAAAAAAATAAGGGTAATGCTGCTCAACGCCAGAAGTCTAAACCTCAAGATGCACGCACTCGAGACTCTCCTCAGTATGGAGAATATTGATATCTGTGCAGTAACAGAAACCTGGTTCAAAGCTCCCAAGAGCACCCCAGCACTAACAGGTTATACTTCATACCATGCTTTCTGGCCCCAAAACTTGGACCGAACCACAAAAGGAGGGGGAGTATCCATATTTAAAGATAATCACACCTTCAGGTTAGTGGCACTGCGCGAAGAATCGGAGACCATCCATGTGCAACTAAACAGTGGGCAAAACTGCCTTTCAGTTTGTAGCCTGCTACAGGCCACCCTCCCAAACACAGGAACCTCACTCGACTTTCCAGAGAACACTGGAGAATATGAAGGTCTCTCCAAACACCATTATATTGGGTGACTTCAACTACCCAAACATTGATTGGGAAAACTACTCAAGCCCAAACACCCTCGCACAACGGTTCCTAGAATTTATAAACTCAAATGCTATGGAACAACTGGTCACCACTCCCACAAGAGGGGAAAACATATTGGATCTGGTCATCACCAACATGGGGTCACTATGTTCCACACCAGAGGTATACCCCTCATTGGTAAGATCAGACCATAAACTAATCTCACTGGATATCCATATTCTGTCCCCACCCCTAGCCAAGGAAACCACGGTGAAGAACTTCTCAAAAGCAAACTTCACCCTTCTCAAAACCGAGGTGGAATCCTTCAAAGCCCCCGGGCCAGTGGAAAATACGGCCCAAAATGCAGAATCCTTTACAAAAGCATTCTATGGACACCTACAGGAATGCATGGAGCATGCTATCCCAAATAAAACCAAGACTCACTCCTCCAAAGGCAGGAGACCTCTCTGGTGGACCCCGGCCATAAATAAGCTATACAACAGAAGGAGAAAGCTACTACATGATAGAGCAAAATCCCAAAAAGGGAAGGCATCTCTGATCAGTACTAGCAAGAAACTAAGATCCCTCATAAAATCATCTAAGGCCAGCTTTGAAAGAATAATTGCACAAGACACTAAAGATAATCACAAGGCCTTCTTTAGTTATGTCAGAAACCTGGGAGGCAACTCCCAGATATGCTCTGAGTTAGTGCAAAATAACAAAAAATACACTGAACCCACAGACACTGCCAACATCCTGGCAGAAAGGTTCAGTGCAAACTTTTCCCCCCTTCCCCCACAAAAGAGCAAATGTCTATCCCAACAGAGTGTAGCCTTCCTGAGATCACAGATGCACAGGTGAGAGCTGCCCTCTCCAAAGCAAAAAACACAGCATCAATGGGACCAGACGGTGTCCCGGGCTGCGTCTTACACGAGCTCAAAGAAGAAATAAACCCTCATATAAAGTCACTGTTCAATCTCAGCCTTACTACAGGATATGTACCCAAGGAATGGCGTACAGCAACAGTGGTCCCACTCCACAAAGGCGGTGCCACAGCACACCCCGGAAACTATCGTCCTATAAGCCTGACTAGCCTGGTCTGCAAAGCTATGGAGCGTATCATCATGGAAATCATAAACAAAGACATTGGGAACCTCCAGACACTGGATCCTACCCAATTCGGCTTTAAGGGCAGATCTTGCCTCTTGAACCTGGTCGACTTCTTTGAAACAGTTACCAAAGCCATAGATGAAGAGAAGGTAGTCCACACAGCCTACCTGGACCTCGCAAAAGCCTTCGACACAATACCCCACTCAGGCATCATAAATAAGCTCACCAGCTTAAATATCAACCCCTATGTCACAAGATGGGTTGCAAACTGGTTCAGGGATAGAACCCACATGGTCAGAATAGCAGGTGCCATGTCAGACTCTAAACCAGTTAGAAGTGGCGTCCCACAAGGCTCAGTCCTGGGACCTCTCTTGTTTGGTATATATTTCTCAGAGGTACAGGCTAACACGGGTGGACTATGGCTGACCAAGTTCGCAGATGACTGCAAACTGGGTGCCATAATCAACTCTCCAGCTGACACAAGCATCCTCCAAAAGGGTCTCACAGAGACGGATAACTGGTGCCAGAGCCATGGCCTAAAGCTAAATGCCAAAAAACGCATAGTCATCCCCTTTGGGAAAAACAAAGTGCCCACAAATTACCACATGGGTGGTAATCCATTAAGTACGGAAGAAGTAATTAGGGACTTGGGGACCCAAGTAGATAGCAATCTCTCCTTTGACAATCACGTTAAGTGGTTAGAAAGACCTTCTATATAGCCCACCTTATCATGAAAGGATTCACATCTAGATCAAGAGAGGTCACTGTGCCCCTCTACTCATCAGGCCCATAATTGAATACAATGCCCCATTTGGGATGTACCTTACCCAACACCTGCAGCAACTGGAAAGACCCCAAAAGTACCTCACCAATAGGATCAAGGGGCTCAAACAGATGCCCTATGCAGCTCGGCTAAAGAAACTCTAGCTCTACTCAGTTGTGTACCGCCTACTCAGAGGCGATCTGTGTCTGACGTATAAAGCCATGTCCATCCCAGAATTAATGTACATGCTTCACCTCAGGAAATCCAAATCCCTCAGAGCTACACGCTCCAGGGACTTGAACCTCAGCACAGAAATAAATAGGACATGCTGGAGAGACAGATTCATATCCCAGAGGCTCCCCTCACTCTGGAACAAAATCCCAATCCATGTTAGGCAGGGCCCCTCACTGACCCTCTTCAAGAGAAATTTTGACGAGTGGATGGGAGAGCGTAAGTTTACCCCTGGGATCTCTTCTGTGTCCCTGCTTGACAGAGGTACAGTAAACTAACCTTAAAAGGGCTACCTTCTTTGACCTACTATACAGAGGCACAGTCAACTAATCTAAAAGGGTGGCGAAAGCCAAACACACTCTGGCTAGGCTTATAAATGCCCTAGGGCAGATAGCCTAGTATCAACCTATGAACTTATGAACTGAGTTTCCATGGATCATCAAACTACAAAGAACCAAGGACAAGGGAACAAAGGAAAACTGTTACACAAAGAAAGAACTGTTATTGAGAAAAAAATATCAGACTTTTTGGTATAAATATGAGTGTGTATAAACAAGCTTTGGGAATTTGCCATAGAGAGCTGACGGCATCTGTGTTGCATGCTTGTAGATCCAAAAGGAAAATGCAATAGAAAGCGTATTAACTGAAGCCGTTGTCTCTGTATTTATTGTACTCAGTCCAATACAGTAATAAGACTAGTTGACCACAATAAGTAGTTAAATATACTTTGGTATGCTTGCATGTAAATGCAAGTAACAGCAAGAAACCAACAGAAGACGTCATATAATTTTTCAATGGCGAGCCACAGTTGACGGACCTAATGGTTTCTGATCGTGATAACTATAGCTTCTTTTTCACTTTATTCAGTTAGTACATCCAGTTGCAGTGCAAACATTTGCCTCCTTCTTATGCACAGTAACCGGTAGCAGAACAGCGCACCTCTGCAAGTTCCACAGGTCCTGTACATTCACACAGTTGAATCTGCCAGCTGTGTTTGAACACCTTTTGGGAGAATCAACGGGGGACTTTCTAAATTTTCTCGATGGAAGATTTGGCCACCTTCCACACAAAAACTGGTCATTCTCTTTTTGTTTCTCATTCTACAGCATGGATGCCATAAACAAAAAAAACTGTAAAGTGTAACACTACCTTTCTAGTAGACAGTAATAACAGTCTAGCACATGTATGGTCAGGATTTAAAGATTGGTATAAACATAACTGTAGCACATGTAGTACTTTATTAGGTAATGTTGATGTCAATGTTTTATATAAATGCATTACATTTGACTGGTATCTTAAACCGCAACATCATTATTGTGACATTAAATGTTTAATTTATTGTGCAAGTTATATAAAACTGCTTTTTTGTGTGCAAGGTCATAAAAGTAATAGTAAACAACCAGATGCATTACGTCCTGTCACCACATGCAAAATGTTAATTTCAGAGTTACAATATCAGTCAAGTTAGTTATTTAGAAAATCTTCTGTACATCTTGCTAAACAAAAGTAGCATAAACCCACTGTACATTACAAATCAGATAAGAACAGAGACGAGGTTCATGGTGAACTGACAAAAAGATTTAATAAACTGCTAAGATGCAGTCAGAGTGAGTTCAAAAAGCTCAGATAACATATGCAAACACTTTTCCAGAAGTGCATAAGAGCTTTAAAGTCAGCAGAACAGAATACTGACAAATATAATTTGGTTAGTAAAGAATTAAAGCAACAGCAGTTAACTACGCTGATAGAAAATAATTTACGACGTACTATTCTATGTTTAGAAAATGGTTACACGTACACAGCACAAACTTTCATTCAGTTAAAGCAAGGGACTTAGTGATTTTAAAACCATTTCAAATAAAACAGTTCTAAAGTGCAGCAAAAGGCAGACAACAGCAAATGTAAATCATGTAAATATATATGTTTTAAACATGTATTAGTTAAGCCAATATCTCCTTTGTTTCTTACAATATTTTGTAACTGTACGATAGCATAAAAAATAGCGCAGACTCCAGCAAAAACAGTCTTCAAAAGCAATATTATGCATAGTTACGCAAGTTAATGTTTATTACAACTGCATTCTACTATCAAGTTGCAAGTATATTAACAAATGACTGAAGGTACGAGTAAGTGCTGAAGGAGTTATGGGTTAAGCGTCTGGAATGTACAATAAGAAAAAAAATTATGCAAGCTCAAATCTTTCCAGACTGGAACGGGTAGTTACAAGGAATGTTGCATAAAATAAAATGTTACTGGTACTGACATTTATAAGGTCTAGGAAACAAGACTGGCTTACATTTTTCTAAAAACATTATTGTTAAGTATTCACATACAACATTAAGCAAAAAGCACAAAAGTCTATAAGATGTCATACTTGTGCAAGCACGCCATTAATAATCTGTTTTTAAATAAATACTACACCGAGTACAGTCAGTACATGGGCTATGGTATGCAGTTAAAATAAATTATGCAGGTCCCTTTACAAAAAGGGAGCGTACAAATAGCTAGCAGTAACAGTAAATGTCTTTTCAAAATGGGTAAAAGCAATTCCTATTAGAACTTTGACAGTACAGGCAACAGCAAAAGCTTTATAAAAATATTTTCTGTTTTTGAAAATGGCCAAAAAAATAAGCAAATGTGTAAGACCAAACTGTCACAGTTTAGGTAACAGCCAAAAGGGCTCATAACATAAAACAAATAAACAAAGCTGCAATAAAATGATGTCTACTACAGGGGGGAAGGATATGCTTTCAATTTTACACTAGCTGTGTAAACAGTACTGCAAAAAGGACTCAAATAAAAGTGCAAAGTGGTAATACCAAAAATACATTTTAATGTTTCAAGTAATGTAATTAGCACACTTCAGTTTAATGCTAGGTTTAAAAATTGGACTGAGTGTACATTACAGCCATGTATATACAAATGCAAAAACAATCTGTACAAGCAGGTGTGTTCTGTACAGTATATAATAAATGGCGTATCTATGTAAATAGAGTAACAAGTCAAAGCTTGACATCTGTGACATGTTTTTTTTTTTTTTCAAAAAGCAAGACTGCAATGCCTTTGCAATAAAATCCTCAAGCATTGTCAATAAATGACTGTATAGGACATCACTGTACAGAGTCATATACAGATTCATCCAGTTCTAATTGTAGTGGTTGTCATCATTGTGTTGACAATACTAAACTGTGTTAACTTGCTCTTGCTATATCAAAAGAAAACTAAAGGTTTTGTTTCCCAATGCAATATAACTTTGACTAAAAAGTACGTACTAATATAGACAGTTTTGTACTTAAAATAAAACAGAGGGAATGTATACAGTGAAAAATGTATAAATGCAAATGCATGTGCACATATATTTGCTAGTTAGATGCATTTACACATATGTTGCTATACATGTAAAAATAATATAGTTAGTTAAATACATGTATTTCTGTTTGGTAGCACACATATATTCTGGTACAGCTTGAGACAAGCTGAATGTTCAGTGCCTGGAACATGCTTCAAGGACTATAGATAAAAATGCAGCTGCGAGACAAGGCACGCAGCATTCAACACAGACATCTGCATTTCATTTGCGTCATTCTGAACATCAAAACAGAGGGAATTACAATATTTCACGAATAAAACTTAGTTAAAAAATACTACACAAAACGGAACACAAGACGATTTCAGTTGTAAAAAGCATACAGCATGTAACTTTGGGAGGATAACATTTAACATAACTATAACAGCATAGTTAGCTGAACAAGGTCAGGCATACATAAAAGTAGAGAAGAGTCAAAGACCGACATAAACATTTCAATAAACAGCTCTATCTCTATTAGATGCCGAGTTCTGACAAGGGAAGCCATCATGCAAAAATGTCACAGTGTGTAGACAATAACACAAACATAAAGATACCAAATGCAGATTTAAAAGAGTTTGGTATAAGAACTAGTAAAACAAGATATCTCACAGATTGTACATTTACAAGCACAAGGGAATCCTACTATTTAGTAAGTCACTACAAGTAGCTTTAATGGACAGATTAAAATTTAGTATAAATGGACAATATTCCCTTCAAATTTTAAAATGGTTGTTAAAGTGGCACCACAGTTGTATGTGCGGTTTTAAATAACCCAGTGTTAATAGTAAGACAAAAACAGAAGCTGACACTGTCCATAATTGGTGGGACATATTCACAAAATAGTCATCATCTGGGACCAAACTGCTAACTTGGTTAATACATCCTGTGTTAGTATTTTGAGGGTCATAATACTAATGACAGCTTAAAATTGCTTTATATGCTGCAGGTTACAAAGAGTTGCAATAACCAAACAAGTTATGATTGTAAATATGAGCAAAGTGGTAAATGCTGTAAATAGCAATGCTGATGAAACAAATGCAGTCTTTTCTTTAAGTGAAGTTTAGTCCGTTCCTCAAAATAATAAAATAACAGGGAACTGAAAAAAATAGTAATCAGTCTCCATTTAAACTGTTGCCAGCATGATTATTAGCTTGAATAAAAGCTGCAAGAATGATATGAAATATAAAGGGTTAATTTAGAAGTAGTGTAAAATGCAGAAAAATAGTAAGTGTGATGGCATAACTTAGATATTGGCATCCATGTAAAGGAGTATGTTATTGAGAAACAAAGTCTGCAACAATAACTACGCACATGGCAGCTGGAAGGACATCAATGAATCCCAAAAAGAACCAAGACACACTCTTCCAAAAAAAGGAAGCCAATCTGGTGGTCCCCTGCCATAAACAAACTATACAACAGAAGGAGGAAACTGTTGCAGAAAAGAGAAAAATCCCAGGATGCAAAAAACTCCCTTACCAGCCACAGTAAGAAGCTGAGATCCCTCATAAAATTCTCCAAAGTCTTTCAGCTTTTCCCAGTTAGGGGTCGCCACAGCGGAATACCGGTCCGCTCATGATTGGCAGTGGATTTTATGGTGCCGAGTTGCCAGCCCGATGCCCAACCTTCAATGAAGGCATGCCCATTCACGCTCACACCTACCTGCATGTCTTTAACATCACTCGATGGCGGGGAGGACATGCAGACTCCACACAGAAGGCACTTCAGCTGAGAATCGAATGGGAGAACTTCTTGCTGTGAGGCGACAATGCTAACCGCTTCACCACCATGGCATAAAATACTCCAAAGTAAGTTACGAAAATAAAATTTTATTTTCGTAACTTACTTTGCATAAAATACTCAAAAATAAGTTATGAAAATAAAATTGCTAAAGATTCCAAAGACAACCACAAGGCATTCTATAGATATGTCAAGAATCTAAATGGCAATGCTCAGATCTGCTCTGAGTTACAACAGAATGGCATTAAATATACTGATCCCAAGAATATTGCCAATATCCTGGCAGATCGATTTAGTGCCAACTTCACTCGCCTCTCATCCCCTAAAGGGCCCATCTCAATAGCAAAAGATTGCCAAATTCCGGTACTCACGGCCACACAGGTAGAAACCACACTCTCCAAAGCTAAGAATACCACATCCATGGGACGAGATGACATCCGGGTTGTGTACTACATGAACTACAAAATGAACTGGCACCTCACCTAAGTGTCATGTTTAATCATATCCTCACCTCAGGCTTCAAAGCCCACTGAGTGGCGCACAGCTACAGTTATCCCACTCCACAAAGGGGGATCCACCTTAGATCCCAGGAACTACCGTCCCATCAGTCTGACAAGCCTGATCTGCAAGGACATGGAACGCATTATCACGGAACTTATAAACAAAGACATTGGCAACCTTCAAACACTGGACCCCACCCAGTTTGGGTTCGTGAAGGGCCGATCTTGTCTCCTGAACCTGACTGACTTCTTCGAATCACTCTCCAGAGCTGTGGACGAGGGTAAGGAGGTCCACACAGCCTATCTGGACCTCGCCAAGGCCTTTGACACCATCCTCCACTCTGGAATCATAGATAAACTTGGCATAAATCCCTATGTCACTCGATGGGTTGCCAACTGGCTTACTGACAGAACCCGGACTGTAAAAGTAGCGGACTCCAAATCCAGCTCCAGACAGGTGACAAGTGGAGTACCTCAGGGTTCAGTCCTGGGACCACTCTTGTTTAGCATCTACTTCTCTGAAGTAAAGGCCAACACTAAGGGGCTCTGGCTAACAAAGTTTGCAGATGACTGCAAACTGGTAGCCATTACTGAATCCCCAAATTATGTGGATATTCTACAAAAGGGCCTTATGCTTGGTGCCAGAGCCATGGGCTCAAGCTTAATGACAAGAAATGTACAGTTACCCCCCTTTGGGAAAAAACATGTACCCATGAATTACCACATAGGTGGCAGTACTCTAAACACCAAAAGTGTGATGAGAGACTTAGGGACACAGGTGGACAGTGGTCTCATCTTCGATAACCACATCGCCACAACAGTCAGGAAATCCTTCTATGTGGCACACCTCATCACTAAGGGCTTTTCATCCAGAAAAAAGGATGTCATTGTCCCACTGTACTCATCCTTCATTAGACCCATTATAGAGTACAACGCCCCATTTGGTATGTACCTCACAAGACATCTGCAACAGCTGGAAAGGCCACAGAAATACCTCACTAAAAGAATCACAGGCCTAAAGCAGATGCCCTATGCTGACCATCTAAAAAAACTCCAACTATACTCTGTGGCATATTGTCGACTCAGAGGTGATCTCTACTTAACATACTAGGCCATGTCAAACCCTGAGTTTTTGGACATGCTCCACTTAAGGAAATCCCAATCCATCAGAGCCACACGCTCCAGGGATCTAAACCTTATCATCACAATGAACAAAACATGCTGGAGGGATAGGTTCCTGACCCAGAGACTCCCCATACTCTGGAATAGACTGTCCATACATGTCAAGCAGAGCGCCTCCTTGGCCCTCTTTGAAAGGAACCTTGACAATTGGATGGGAGATAGGAAATTCACCTCGGGGAACATGTCAGTCGCCCTGCTAAACAGGGAATTAAATATTGTGGGAAGAAATATCCAGGAAATTGTTATGGCTAGGCTTGTATAGACCCTAGGGCCGATAGCCTAGTACCAACCTATGAACCTATAACATCAAGTTTCAGATAGTGCTGGAACACCACGTTTCAGATAATGGAAGACTGAGTCTCCATGGATCATAAAACTACAAAGAACCAAGGACAAAGGAACAAAGGAAAACTGTTATACAAAAAAAACCCGTTATACATCACACTCTGAGAAAAAAAATATCAGACTTTTTGGTATAAATATGAGTGTAATAGTAAACAAGCTTTGGGAATTTGCCATAGAGAGCTGACAGCATCTGTGTTGCATGCTTGTAGATCCAAAAGGAAAATGTAATAGAAAGCCTATTAACTGAAGCAGTTGTCTCTGTATTTATTGTACTTAGTACAATACAGTAATAAGACTAGTTGATCACAATAAATAGTTAAATATACTTTGGTATGCTTGCATGTAAATGCAAGTAACAGCAAGAAACCAACAAGAAGACGTCATATCATTTTTCAACGACCTTGAGAGTGCCACCATTTTGACTAGTGACATGTCACGGTTTTAGATGTTTTTAGGCATTCTTATCAAAAAAGTCAATTAAATGAGACAATTGTTCATGGAAAATCCATCTATGCCTTAGGAGGGCTTGCAAACAGACCAAGTTCTGAAAACCGTATATTTTAGGAATTTACGCCCGTAGGAATGTCCATTCAGGAGAAAAATCCATCTGATTGAATTTTGTGATTTCTCTTCAACATCTACCTCTGGTTGTGTTTTTGTTGCAACATTTTTGTTGACATTAGTAAATGGTGTGTGTGTGTGTGTGTGTGTGTGTGTGTGGTTTCTTGGAACAACGTTAATAAACAAACACACACTTTCAAAGGAAGATAAAAGAGCTCCAGAAGGTCCAAGAAGCCTTTTTCAATTTTATGCTTCCAGCCTTTGGACCGAGCTACCATTCAAGCAGTAATTTTATCTCAACTAGTGCAAGGCATTCCCTGCAGCTAATAATAAATCCCGTTGGTTTTCCACACTCTTAGCTTTGGGGAGTCCCCTCCCTTATGCATCGTTAACTAGAGAATTCCCTGGTATTATCTGGTAATTTATATTTTCATCGTTTCATTTTTTCAGAAGTCTAATGATACAAGCACAGTAGCCCCTGTCCCAACAAAACACTATTTCATACTACTCATGAAATTAATTTCATACTATTCATGTAATTAACAAGCTTTACTCTGCCTTTCTTCTGGCAGCAAACTGTTTTTTCCTAATGTTAAACAAGGAAGTGTTTTTTTTTGTTTTTTTTTTTTATTAAATGTCGAGTGCTACAGTCACGTTTCCTGATGGCCGCATAACAGAAGAATATTAAACCAAACAATGTCAACGATCATCACCCTTTGAATTCCATTGCACTTACATCTAGGCTCTTTATCAAAATACAAACGAGTTTTCTGGCACTCATGTTTATCACATGAAATACAGAACAGAATTCAACTTTGACACTGTGAACTGGACGTATAATTAAGCTTCCTTCCTTGGCATAAGTCAATCCAAGAGGAGTCATACTTTAATAAAGGGAGGGCAGCCATCAATCAGTAGGCAAGTTAAAACTCGTCTTATGAGGCAGTGGCACACGTAGCACAGCTTCCTGTCATTTGCAAGATATCAAACTTTACATATTTAACTGGAATACAAAGGAAAGTACAAAGTACAAGTAAATATCCAAGCAAGACGAACATTCCTGATCATATTTATAGGGTGGATTATACATACTAAACTTAAACTACAAAACTAACCCACAATCCCTATCTTCATTTAAAGGACGCACATCAACATGTGCAACATACCCAATGGATTGCTTTCCTGAAGAAAGGATGGTAGTTTTCAATTCTGCAGTTTTATTTGGACTGAAACAAATATAACTGCTTAAATTTCAGATTGGATTAGCAGAAGAACACTTTTCACACAAAACAACTTTCCTACCAGTTGCCAGACATTAATACCACTACCGTGTTACTGTATTTTGTGAAGTGGCATTTTGAGTCAGAAAGGAAGTTTTGAATTTGCTCAGATTTCAGCCTTGGTTTAGGAAACAGTCGTCTACATGGTGTAAAGCTGATATAACCCAGTTTCAAACAGCAGGCTAGAGAGAGGTGGGAAGTGACTGGCTTATACCAGTTCACCCATTTTTTTTTGTTGGGAAGGGTATGAATCCTGCTGCAAGAACGACACCTCTTGGTCAAATCACAGAAACTGTGTGTGAGGAAGAGGGGGAGATGGGAAAATGGGGAAGCAAGACACCTAAAGACAGTGTTGCTTTTATAGTTTAGCACAGTGGATACAACTAAACACAGCTTCATATGATATTAGCGGGTTCCTATCACGTGATCGAAAATTGTAAATGGCGAACGCGTATTGAGCGAACCCGATTGGTTGAAACTTCAAAACATTGCGTGCGTAACACGGAAATCACTGTAGGGAATATTTTCCCTTTACTTCAATGCACTGCGATCTTGGAGTAGGAATATTTAAGTAGTGGGGGTGTGAGGGGTGCAGGTGGGCTTGCCCCCCCTGCCTACAGCATTTAGGTAAGTATAGTTTTTTATTTTTTTTTTATTATATTTTCGAAATTTCAAACATTGCTCATAGGGTGTCGACCATATGGTGTTTGATGTTTAGACCGGATGTTAGCATACCAGCCACTGAACTACACATGTTATCAGGAACTGGCAGTCCTTAGAAGCAGAAGAAAAATGTCCTGATTTCTTAGGCTGACAGCCAGTGATTACGGACTTTTTTGCCATCATGCTGGTTGGCTGTGAATGCCAGGAAACAAAACAATGGAATGAACAGATCAAGGAGGGACAGTCACCAAAACTGAAAGACAAAAAAAAATGCAAAATCTTTCCTGTACAAAACAGTGAGGCAAAAGAATAAAGATGATCCCCCAACAGGCTGAGTAGGGAGTTACATAATTCAGGATATGGACTGACAGGCATTATATTAAAGACAGGATTCATAAATAAGGAAATTACATATTCTAGGCTGCAAGTCTGAAAATGGATTCAAACACGAAATTCAGGATAGCACCAAAATAGGACTTCAAATACACTGATGTTTTCTTGTCTTTTTCCCCATGTGAAACTAAGACTAAAAATTAACAAGCATACATGGATATATATATATATATATATATATATATATATATATATATATATTTATACTAATGAGCTAGCTAGACTGATGTGCGTCTCAAATATACAGTTCTCATTTGGAGCATAGAGAACTCATTCTTTCAAGAAAGTCTGCATTTCAAGGCTAAGGAAGTCTAATTCTCAGTGGAAACATGTCTTGATTGCAGTCACCAGGAATCCTTTCACTTGAAAGAAATCTGGAAGTTTTGGATTCAGAAATCTGATTTACTTCTCACTGCAAGTGGATTATCCAAAAGTCTGATGTGCTGGAAAGAAACTACAAACACATTTCTTAACAGCACCGAGAGAAAATTTCAGTAACTGTCAACAGCTCAAAAGAATGTGCTACTCATATACATTTGATGTCCTTATATTCACCTGTGCTGTATTCATAACTTATGGGATTCCCTGGCATGAAGCTCATCATCTGGCGAGTCTACCAAAGCTTACCATTGCTTAAAGGTACGCTGATCATCACCTAAACAATCCTTGAGTAGCATAGGGCATAAAGGGGATGTTCTGGGGTACCATCCTCAGAACTTCTTTGCCACCATTCCAAATGCTGTTTTTAACTGGTCTGTTTGCCTCGGTCTGCCTTTTGCCATTTTTTTCTGTTTGTTGGAATTACAGTCACTACTCCTGTTTGCTGAAGTCCTCACTGTTGCAGATAAGTACCCAGTTAGGGTTTTTGTTCTTTTCTTGATTTTTTTTGTTTTAACTGTTTGGGGGGGTTAGTCAACCAGGAAGGGTAAATGCCAGTTTGGGAGACAGATTCTCCTTAAAGACTGCCATGATAAGTGCCTATTTTGCCACTTCTCACGTCCATGCATCTTGTTCGATTTGTTAGGCATTTGTCCAGAATACCCTTTGTAGTAGGCTTTCTTGAGATACAATGAAAGGGAAGAATCAGCATCTTAAGCTTCTTGCTAAACATACTATGAAAGGAACTTCCTGCCCAAAGGGTCAGCCATCAGGGAAGAAGACTGTGAAAAAGGTAAGAACTGAATTTTCCACTTTCCAGCCTCTGCTGGGTGTTTCTCCCGAGGTTGTTACAATCCCAGAGACTTGTCTGGCTGTGCTGTTGGATTTCTTTGCCCCTTCCGGGTTGGAGGCCAGTGAGGATCTTGCAGGCAGCATGTCCAACAAGGCTTTGCAGGCGTCCATTGTGTAAGAGGAACCACAGTTGACTGTTTCTGAGGATTCTAGGGGTTCCATGGTTTCTTATTAAGGAAGAAGACCCTACTACTGTTGTGGATTGCCATCCGGAGTCAGAGCCTTCTCAGTTTCCTAGAATGGACACTCCCTTAAAAACGAAACAGAAAACTAAACATGTTTCTTCTGCTCCTAGGGATCCACAGAGTGGCAGGCCTTTATTCAGGGGTTATTTAATGCTTAACTGTCATTATGGCCTCCTTGGTCCAGTTCGTGCTCCACCTTTGTCCTCTTTGTCACCTAAAAGGCCCAGGGAATTTAATTCTACTCAGGAAGAGTTTGTTTCTGATGAAGAATCACTTATTTATTCCACATAGATTCCTTCTCCTTTAGACTACGGGTCTGAGGAGGAGGAGGAATCTAACAGTCCACATACTCCTTCTGAGGGAATTTCCCTGGGGACACAATCTCTTGTTGGAATCCAATCAGTTGGAATTTTTTTAAGTGGGATTGTGCCCGGGTTTCTAATATTTATTTATTTATTGACATTTGCTAACCGGGTTAGTCCATCTGAGCCATGGGTCCATTTTCAGTGAAGACCGGAGGAGAAAAGCTCCAGAAATAATAAAAGTAATTAGGGTCACAGAAATGTAATAGTACAAGTTAAAAAATGTGTGCACAGCAGTACAATGCATAGGTAAAATAACAGTTAGCAAGTACAATTTCCAATATTTGAGAACAGTATATAGCAAAGGCCAAATAACAATTAAAAGGTTTAGCGAATATTACACAAAGGAGTACAGTATGAATACAGTTTGCTAGAGCAAATACAAGGAGGATGAAGAGTCGGTAGGGAAAAGCTGAGAAGAGAGAAGACTGGTTCAAGTGGGGGTTTGACAAGGGCACGTCCAAGTCTTCAGGAGAAAAAGTTTAAGCCCTTTCTTTTGATATCCATAAGAGGTGCTAGGCGTGACTGCAGGTTGAATCTCCTAAACCTGCGGCTGTTCCTCCTGCCTTGGCTGCTTTACTGGATGTTTTTTCGAATGCCTCTTCATGAGCGAGATTCTCTTTCCTCCTGCTCCTAACAAGCCCGAGGTTTTATATGGTGCCTGGGAATTGTTCCGTTTTGTTCAAATGTCCTGCCGCTGACCCTTCTATGGTGTCTGTAGCATCTGATAAGCCATCTCAATTGCTTCCTTTGTCCAAGTTACTGCCTTCTGACAATTTCAGCAGAACCACAGACAGGCTGGGTAAGAAGGTTTATACTTCCGCTACCCTAGATTTTAGAGCTATTAATTATCAGACCCATATATCTAGGATGTGTTGGCTCTTCTTTCTCAGGCTTGTCAGCTTTTTTCTGATCTTCTAGACTCAGAGAAAATCTTCTGCTCTTTCCTTGCTAGAGACTTCCTCTCAAGTAGTTCATTATTCTATCAGATGTAGTTATGATGCAGCTGATGCCTCTTCTAGGGCTGCTGCTTTTAGTTCAGTACTGAGGACGTATCCTTGGCTTAGGCTTCAAATGTTACCCAATGATATTAAGGCTAAATTGATGGATGTTCCTCTGGATAATACATTTTTGATTGGAAAGTGGTTGCTGGTTTGTTTAAGTCTCTTCAGGAAAAGGGGGGGGGAAGGGCTTACAGGAGCTTAAACATATCTGTTTCTCCTGTGCCTACATTTTAGAGAAACTACCCTTCTAAGCCAGCCTTTGTTCGTAAGCAATCTCACCCTCCTGCTAAAGATAAAAAGGGTGGTAAACAGGCTCCTCCTGCTAAGGCCGCTTAGACTACAGTGATTCAAAAGCCTTCAATTCCTGACAAACCAGGTGCCGTCTGACTATCCACCTGTTCCTAGCCACATTCCTCTTTCTCTTCGCCTTTCTCTTTCTATTTGACAGAACCCAAGAATCCTGGGTGATTGGAAGCCAATCATTCATCAGAGGTACTTCATGGTGTGGATTTCCCATCCTCCTTTTATGGGCATTCCTCAGCCTCCTTGGGAACAGCTTCCTTTTTTCCTCAGAGGTTCTTCAAGATCTCTTGTCTCAGGGTTCTATTCAAGAAGTGCTTGTGTCCCAAGGAAGGGGGTTTATTCAAGAATGTTTCTAGTGCCAAGAAAAGAAGGTACTTGGAAACCAATTCTAGAACTTTCTCTCATCTAAACACTTTTTTGAAAGGTGCCCTCCTTTTGGATGTTGTCCCTTCAGGCCCTGTTTACTCTCTTGCTCCCTAAAGCCTTTCTGGTGTCTCTGGATCTCAAGAATGCTTATCTCCATGCTCCGATCCATCCGCTTTTCAGGAAGTTTTTGCATTTCTTCCTTGCTTCCTGGCATTTTTAATTCTGTGTTTTGCCCTTTGGCCTTTCTACTGCCCCAAGAATGTTCACCAAATGCCTCTCTCCTGTGATTGCTTTTTGCAGGCTTCAAGGGATCCAAATATTTCCTTACTTGCACGACCTGCTGATTCAGGCATTCTCTGCAGAGGGCCTTTTGCAAAATCTTCATTTTACCATTTCTCTTCTTCTTCAGAGCCTGGGGTCCATGATAAAATTCAAAGTGTCTTCCCTGACTCCTTCTCAGGACCATGTCTTTCTGGGTTGCAGGATTCAGTTGCTGGCATCCCTGCCTCCTCCAAAAGCTTTAACTCTCATTTCTTACTTTCAAACTCTTCTTCCCCTGGTCTCCATTACAGCCAGGGAGTTTTTGAGAGCTCTGGGTTTCATGGCTTCCACCATTCTGATGCTGCCACTGGCCAAACTCTACATGAGGAGGTTGTAGTTGTTTCTGATGTCGGTTTGGCTTCAACATGCACATCATCTAGACTTTCCAGTTTCTCTTCTCCCTTGTCTCAAGAAGGAACTTCTATGATGGATTCAGCAGTTGTCTTGGAATCCAGGGCTCCCTTTTCATCTTTCTCTTCCCTCTCAGGATCTGTTCACAGACAGTTCAGATGTGGGATGGGAGGCAAAGTTTGGCTCCCTGACGGTTCAGGGAGTGTGGTCGTCTTGTCAGCAGAAGCAGCACATCAACATCAAAGAGATGACAGCTGTTATGCTGGTTCTTCAGGCCTTTCCTCCTCTTTTCTTTCTGGGGACATCTCAAGGTATTCACAAACAATTCCACAGTTTTGTAGCATGTCAAGAAACAGGGAGGAACAAGATCTTACCTCGTTTGCTGACTGGCACATCTGATATGGGATATGGCTGTCAAGTATTAAGAGACTCTTCAGGCAATTTACATTCCTTTAGATCAGAACATTGTGGAAGACACACTAAGCAGGTCCCTTCACTCAATCCCATGAATGGATGCTTCACAGGGATGTGTTTTTGGACATTGTTCACCAGTGGGGCACTCCTCAAGTAGATCTCTTTGCCTCCCCTCTGAACAGACAACTTTGTCTGTTTTGTGCCAGAGTCCCAGGTCCTCTGGAATGGAAGGCGGACGCCCTCTCATTTTTTGGAAGGGGACGTTTCTTTATGCATTCCCTCCCATTCCTCTCATTCTGAGAGTCCTGTTCAAGATTCAACAGGATGCTCCCAAAATCTTGTTGGGGACTCCCTTTTGGCCACAACAGCACTGGTTCCCCCTACTTCTGCAACTATCCAGGGGCAATCATCACAAGTTACCCCACAGGGTGGATCTATTCACACAAGACAAGGTATCTCTCATCCATCCCCACCTGTCCATGCTTCAACTGACACTGTGGGTGATAGGGTTTTGATTCCTCATGGACATCTTTTTTTCTGAGGATGTGCTGCAGGTTCTGCAGGAGTCCATGAAACCTACTACTAGGAAATCCTACTTATCTAAATGGAAGAGGTTTTCTATTTGGTGTCTCTCTCATAACCTGGACCCACTTTACTGTGGATGTTCCTTTGGCTCTCTCTTATTTGTGTGAGTTGCTCAATGCTGATTTGGCCTATTCTTCTATTAAGGCCGATTTATAAGCTCTTCCTGCTTGTCTGCCTTTAACTCCCCTGTTAGCTTCTAGATTTGAGGCTAAGCAGTTTCTTATTGGTGTCCTTAACATTATACCTCCCAGGAAGCCTGTTCTTCTTACCTGGGATCTTAATTTCACTCTGGAAAAATTGACTCAGGCTCCTGAGTGTGCTGTTTCAGCTTCCTTGCAACATTGTTCTTGGAAGACAGTTCTTTTGTTAGCTCTTATGGGTGTCTGAGTTGCAAGCCCTTATGGCTTGTCTGCCTTTTTTGATATTCCACGAGGACAGGGTGGCCTTGTGTACTATTCCTTCTTTTATGCCCAAAGTGGTTAAATAGTTATCACTTAATCAGTCTAGTAATTTGTATATTTTTCCCTCTCCACAATCTGACAGTAAAAGGGTGCTGCATACCTCAAACATGCACAGACAGCTCAGATTTTATTTGGAAATACTAAAGCTATCAGAAAATCTGATCAGCTGTTTGTTTCCTTTCATCGTAGGTCTTTAGGTTTGGCTGTTTCCAAGCAAACTATTTCCACTTGGATTTCAAAAGGCTATTTCCTTTTGTTACAGTTTTCATGGTGAGAGCATACCTTATTCTGTTAAGAACTATTTCACTAGAGCTGTGGCTTCTTCTGGTGCTTTTGTCAAAGGCTTAGATGCTAATTAGACTCTTGAAGTTGCTACCTGGACTTCTGTGCATACCTTTACCAAACACTACAATTTGGATGGTATCGCTAGAGCTGGTCTTGCTGATGGCAATTCTTCATGGCTTCTTAGAGGGCTCTACTGCTGCTTCCTCCTCTCCAGTTTCTTCCTGAGCTTTGGCACTCTCCCATAAATTATGAATACTGCAGTGGTGAATGTAAGGACATAGTACAGTTGTGCAAAATCTTACCATAACAATAGTTGTCCTTGCTTTCACTGCTGCAGTATTCACTCCATCCTTCCATCCCCCTAGTGCTTTTTCTTTCCTGGATGTGCAGGTTCTCTTTAGTTTTCCTTGGACTGCTGTTCCTACTGGGGCAATGAGTTATGAAGATGGTACGCCTGAATGTCACCTTTATGCCCTATGCTACACGAGGAGTGTTTAGGTGATGTTCAGTGTACCTTAAAGGAATGGTAGGCTTTCGTAGACTGGCCAGACAATGGGCTTCACGGTAGGGAATCCCATAAGTGGACATCTTCCGTTATGGTAAAATTTTACACAACTGAACTTTCTTTGCTTGCAAGATGACAAGGTCCTACACAGATTATAACTGTACAAGTTGTAGAGATAAAAAATACAGAACAGTGACTAAAGCTGGCAAGTTGCACAATTTATAATAATTTAAATATATAAATAAAATGTATTCCTTTGTTGACAGAGTTAGAATTGGCCCTTTTTCAGTGGTGGACTGGGGTGGAAGTCTCCAGTTACACTAAACATTGAGAAAAACTATGACAACATTTTTCAATTATACATACAAGGACAGTTTTACAGTAGTGGTTACATTAGGAGAGAGTGTTGTTTTAAACATAGTTTGAGAAGAAGATTGCACAAGACAGTGTGTACTTCCATTACACACATATTTAAAGACTAGAGGATTGAATGCTCACCCTCTTTTACACATGTTGAAAAGAAAAAGCTTATGTTATACAATATGTCAACATCAATACAATTTTGTGGTTAACAATAGTTTTGGGATACACAGAGTATGATTTACACCTGTATATAAAACAAGAGAAAGTTTAAGAGGCTGGCGGGTTGCATCATCACTGTTATGTTATGAGCTTTGTTGTAACAAATAATGGAAGAAGGGACAGGCTAGTAAGTCAATATGGATTACTGATTACTTTGTCAAACACTGTGGATAAATGCAAATTAAATTTAATTACTACTACACATTCAGAACAATTAGTGGAGAAAGTGAACGTGTATAAAACAGAATGAGAGTCAAATAAGGAAAATGGAGAAATAAAGGCAGGATGTGAAGTAAAAATACTGGATAAGAAAAAGTTACATGAGGATACAAGATGGAGGACTGAGCACTTGCATCATTTTAATTAAAGCTTGTCCTTACCTCATTCATCTTGAGTGCCTCAGGACAAATCTGAGTGCTCACTGAGGTGACATATGAACATTCATCTTGAGTGCCTCAGGACAAATCTGAGTGCTCACTGAGGTGACATATGAAGTTTTTTTTTTTTCCAAGTGCCATTTGCAGGTGGATAGCTCCTAGTTACACTGATATTCTAATGCTAAAATTGGTATTCAGAAGGTAAAAAAAAAGTTACTTAACTTTAAAAATGTATTCAGAACCAAACTGTGGTTTCCATAAAATATTTTTCAGAAAAATGGCTTGCTTTACACCATGTGGCACTGGTATTCCAAAAAAGTAAGCTGATTTTTCAGTCTCTGCCATTTAGTGTTCCAGAAAATGTAAAAAAAAAACATTGCTGGACCTCGATGTTTCGCATGTGTGTAGCAGAACTATCTCCCCAGATACTTTTTTCTGTATACCTTTCAACAGTCACCTTCAAATCTTTGATCTTAATTTCACCAGGAGGTAAATCTGGACTGCTTTGCTGAACCTCAGAAGGTGCTGTAAGTGGACATAACCAGTCAGAGCTGAGGAATCCAATCTAACCCACTTAAATTTCACCTCCATCCCCTGACTTTATTACTGTTTTGTTCCTAGTCAGATAACCGTTATGTCCTGGAGAAGTATTTACCCTTTCTTTGACACAGCCTGCTGTAGAACCCAATCAGTTTTGTGGACTGGCCTTCAAACAATTTTCGGCCATGGACCAGGCTAAAAATGCAGATACAACTTTTGAATAAAAAGTTACATTTAGACGTTACACAGCACAAGACAAGATGTTGAAAATTATAAACAGTATGCAGGTGGTAACATCAGTTGGTTAGCCATGTGTGTTGTATTATGTACAGCATGAAAAATAAAAAAAAAGACCCATGAACAGAAATTTTGTATTTATTTTACATTTGTTGACCGGGATTGTCCAACTGGGCTAACAAGCCCTTTTTCAGTGCAGGCCTGGGGAGAAAAGCTCTACAACCAATACAACAGAAATAAACAACATTTACAAATGACACAACAGTTTTCACAATGGTATAAATAAAAAGCTATACAATGTTGATGATACAGCAGGATGAACATAAGTTATAGCACAACATTGCAGTTCCTATGCAACATGAGTTACAGTATCACATTGCAGTTCCTATGCATCCTCAGAGAAGGGAGCTGCAAATTTTTATAATGAAAGATAGAGAGGTTGCTGACATGAACAAAACTGCCATTTACAAGAGAGGTGAAAGAAGGCTGGGAAGAGCTACGCTGAAAAAGAAGAAGTAGAGGATAGTGAAGCAGGGACAACGTAGTAGGCTAGTAGAGCACAGACTGGGAATAGTAAGGGGGTTTATGAGGGGGTGAGAGCAGTGACAGGACCAGTGGTTGTTTAAGTATTCCTTGGTAGCTGCTTTGAACTGTTTAAGTTGTTTGATGGACCTAATGTCTAATGGCAACTTGTTCCAATACATTCCAGGATGGTAGCTGTAAAGGTTGCATCCCATTTTGGTCTTGGGTTTATAGATCTGTAAGAAGTCTTGGTCCGAGCTGCATAAAGATCTAGTGGGAGTACATTGAGAAATAAGAGAGGATAAGCTGGGGCAATAGGCAGGCTGGTATAGAATGGAGTGAATAATTTGGAGCTGAGAGAGAAGTTGATGAGGTCATTCTAGCCAGTTTAGGTGTTTTAGTGATGGGACTTGTACGTTTGATGCGCTGCGAATCAGGATGCTTTGTTGTAGGTTAATTCAAGTTTAGTAAGGAGAGAGGAGTTGAGATTTGTGAGGACTTGAGAGCTGTACAGTAGGCTGGGTAGGAGGTAGGCATGAGAAAGGGTTACTTTTGCTTTGTTAGTGAGAAACTTTTTATTTCTGTAAAAGAGGCCCAGTTTTTGATGAGTCTTCTGGATACAGTTGTTAACATGCAAGTCAAACTTAATCTGATCCTCTATAATTACACCTAAGTGTTTTGTGCTTGATTAAACTTCGACAGGGGTGTTATTAAGGGAAAGTAGGTTTCAGGTCATTGAAATTCTTAGACAAAGTAGGAGTTTTTTTTTGGGGGGGGGTTTAGAATGAGCATATTATTAGTGAGCCATGTTTCAAGTGAGTTGAAGGATGTCTGAGTGATAGAGATGAGTTCAGAGGGATATTGGTGATGGTGATGACTGTGGGGTCATCTGCATATTGTATCAGGGATGTCTGGGGGCAGGAAGTATACAGTAGGTTTGTAAAGATGTTAAAGAGTAATGGACCAAGAACAGAGCCTTGGGGAACCCCCATTCTCACAGGAAGAGAAGGGGGACAGCAGAGAGCCAACTCACAGATTGCAGTTGATCAGTGAGACAGCTGGAAAACCAGGCAACAGTAGCAATGGAAAAGTTAAGGTTAGTCAGTTTAGTCAATAGAAGAGAGTGAGACACAGTGTCAAAGGTTCATAGGTTAGTACTAAGCTAACTGCCCTTGCGAGCCATTTTAAGCCTAGCCAATTATTCCTTGTGATACTCAAACCCTGCACCTTGTGCTTGCAAGGCAAACACCTTAACCATTAGGCCACCCTCCCAATCCCCCTTTTCAAAGGTCTAAGAAAAGGCAGGGGTCTTGTTTGTTGTTATCTCTAGCTAATGAAATGTTGCACTCAGAAGGATAATCATTGATAAAATAAAAAGTCTACAAAAACGTTTGCAAGGACAGGTATGTGCTTCACATACTACTCCTTCTCTGGCTTTCCTTCCATGTCAACTTGGGCCACCGGATGGAGAATTGGATATTTAACCCCTGGTCAGGTACTTATGTCTCTAGTAGACAAAGGCAACCTGTAAATGCTTGATCACCCATGCTCAAGCCCACATATACCCCTTAAAATAACCTTAGAGTACCAAAACTTATCAGATACATTTGGGAAGCATGGCTAGATTTGCAAAGGTCACCTAAGGTCATTAGCCTAGGAATCACCTATGAACTTATAAAAATTACACTAAGTGACCACAAGTGGCAGGGTTAGCCACCTTGTGGTTTGAACCTTGGTTCTATAGGACTGTAAGTGCTGATGTGACACCCCAACCCCAGTAAAATGGGAAAAGGGAGTGGTGGACGGATGGATGATCCGCAAGTGAGCTGCTTGGTGCCAGACTGTTACCTTTATCAGAACAATAGCACTTGTATTTCTACCAGCAATTGAAGAATCAAACAGCTAATGGGTGAACCACAGCATCAGCCGCAAAGAAGAAGTGGCAGGGCATTGTGACTATAGTGGCCAAATAACTGTCTTCTGGCTGCAGGCATGGTCAAACCGTACGTGGTGCACTGCAGTCAGTGTGCCTCCTTGGCAATTCCATGTTTCAAGTGAGTTGAAGGATGTCTGAGTGATAGAGATGAGTTCAGAGGGATATTGGTGATGGCGATGACTGTGGGGTCATCTGCATATTGTATCAGGGATGTCTGGGGGCAGGAAGTATACAGTAGGTTTGTAAAGATGTTAAAGAGTAATGGACCAAGAACAGAGCCTTGGGGAACCCCCATTCTCACAGGAAGAGAAGGGAGACAGCAGAGAGCCAACTCACAGATTGCAGTTGATCAGTGAGACAGCTGGAAAACCAGGCAACAGTAGCAATGGAAAAGTTAAGGTTAGTCAGTTTAGTCAATAGTAGAGAGAGTGAGACACAGTGTCAAAGGTTCATAGGTTAGTACTAAGCTAACTGCCCTTGCGAGCCATTTTAAGCCTAGCCAAGTATTCCTTGTGATACTCAAACCCTGCACCTTGTGCTTGCAAGGCAAACACCTTAACCATTAGGCCACCCTCCCAATCCCCCTTTTGAAAGGTCTAAGAAAAGGCAGGGGTCTTGTTTGTTGTTATCTCTAGCTAATGAAATGTTGCACTCAGAAGGATAATCATTGATAAAATAAAAAGTCTACAAAAACGTTTGCAAAGACAGGTATGTGCTTCACATACTACTCCTTCTCTGGCTTTCCTTCCATGTCAACTTGGGCCACCGGATGGAGAATTGGATATTTAACCCCTGGTCAGGTACTTATGTCTCTAGTAGACAAAGGCAACCTGTAAATGCTTGATCACCCATGCTCAAGCCCACATATACCCCTTAAAATAACCTTAGAGTACCAAAACTTATCAGATACATTTGGGAAGCATGGCTAGATTTGCAAAGGTCACCTAAGGTCATTAGCCTAGGAATCACCTATGAACTTATAAAAATTACACTAAGTGACCACAAGTGGCAGGGTTAGCCACCTTGTGGTTTGAACCTTGGTTCTATAGGACTGTCAGTGCTGAAGTGACACCACAACCCCAGTAAAATGGGAAAAGGGAGTGGTGGACGGATGGATGATCCGCAAGTGAGCTGCTTGGTGCCAGACTGTTACCTTTATCAGAACAATAGCACTTGTATTTCTACCAGCAATTGAAGAATCAAACAGCTAATGGGTGAACCACAGCATCAGCCGCAAAGAAGAAGTGGCAGGGCATTGTGACTATAGTGGCCAAATAACTGTCTTCTGGCTGCAGGCATGGTCAAACCGTACGTGGTGCACTGCAGTCAGTGTGCCTCCTTGGCAATTCCATGTGTTGTAGTTTTCAGCGCCAGTTGTGTACAACATTGGATTTTCTTTTTTTGTTCTCAGATTCTGATGTGGTGAATTCCACAAAGTTTATACACTGAAGTCTCCATATTTGAGTGTAAAAAGACTATTCTGTACTACAGAGAGACAAGAAAAAAAGAAGGAACTGACAAAAGATGGCTCAGTTACATTTTACAGAAATGGTCAATTTTTGAAGATTCCTTTTATAAAAAGATGCTCACTGTAAGGAGGAAAGGTTTAATCTTTAAATTAAAACAAAAAAAAAATAACCATATTTGAAGACTCCTGATATAATTCATATTTATGTTTATATCTCAAAGACAGCATGCATACTGTTGGTTAGATCTCATGTTGAAGCTAACCTTCAGTCAAACACTTAAGCAACAGATAAATGCTCATATGGTAAGATCATAGAGATACTGTAACTTTAACAGCTAGACCAAATATGCATAACATCTGTGTCAGTTATAAAACACAAAACAATACATCTGTGTTACATTACAGTGATGTGTATCGTGACAGAATGCTGTAATGTGTACTGAACAACTTTCACATTTATGCCTTTTTTAACTTGGCTATTACAGTTAAAGACTTCATGCATAGTTGCAGAAATAAAGTCTCTGAAAATTACCTCAGCATACACCATTACCATTGTTCCTATAAGGGAAGTTAATGGCCACTTTCATGAACTCCTCCAGAGTGAAGGAGTTAAATCAATACTTCAAAATCTGTGATAGAAAGCATCACATTACCAAGTTGTGCAAATGCAAAATATTGTGTTCAAAAGCATTTGCAAGTTATTTAACAGAAACCAGAAAATTAGCTATTTGCTAGTATAGTTTAAGTGCAAAAACGTACGAAGGTGGAATCTCAACATGTTTCCCAGTTGTGTCAAGCACTGCACAGATGAAGAGTGCATGACAAACGTCTAGAAAGAAATAATGAGAATTAAAGGAGTGAATACGATATTTAAACTAGAGTATAGTGCAGAGTGTAACGTAAGACGCATTTAAAGTTTTGGAGCTAAAAAATAGTGTGTATACTGTTAATCTAATCTGGCCACTGGGGCAGGATTAGGTCAAAAGTCTGTTGATGTAGTCAAAAATTCTTAAGAACAGACTCCTTTTCCAAAAAGTAGCATTTAAACATGTAAATTCTCATAGTAGTTTGGGTTATGTGGCTTGTGAGAAACTATGAATTGTAAAAAAGAATTTGCAGCATAAAAGCAGTCTGAATGTGTTCAACAATCACACTGTTACAGAGACATTTCAGATACTTTGCAAAACCAAGCTATCTATCCTGCAGGACTACACTAATTTATTTACAGGCTTATGACATTTTCCAGGAGGATACAGGCTTGGGATGTTTGCCAGGAGACTATCACAAACTAATACAGCTTCTTAAAAAAATTACATTCTACAGTCTACTGAAAATAAAATCTGCTGATTAATTTCCAATCCCTACTCAGTCAGCAACACAACTGCACAATCCCTCTCCAAAGCCAAATGACTACCAGTCTTCTACAGAGCTGAGCTATTTTCAAACTAGTTCAGCCAAGTGACTTCCCACCTCTTGCAGCAAAACTCTGTAATAACCCCCCTCCTCACAACCTCCACAATCTCTCCCAACTCCCTCACTCCAAAAACCCCAAGCTAAACTGCACTGTACCAAACATTTGGGTTGGGAGGGTGGCCTAATGGTTAAGGTGTTTGCATTATAAACACAAGGTGCAGGGTTTGAGTCTCACAAGGGATAATTGGCTAGGCTTAAAATGGCTCACAAGGGCAGTTAGCCTAGTTCTAATCTATGAACCTATTTCCCTTTCATTCTTGCACCCAAATTCTGGCAACCTCTCTTCACTCACCTAAAAGTCATCTCCTCTTTCCCTACTTTCAGAGCACACCTTAAAGACACCTCCATTAAACGTCTGACTGCAACCCAACTCCCTCCTTACCTACATCACTTCTAACTTGACCCTTGTTTTAACCTGCTGCTCCCCTGTCAGATTCACTCTAAAATTAATTCACATTTGTTTTGTTTTTACTCTAATGATTACATATTCCAATTGTCTGTGGGATTCTCTACCTTCTGTGATTACCTTAAGTTTGTGAATTTGTTCCATGTTAATTTTATTATTTTCTCTTCGTTTGTGTGAATTCCTTCACTCGGCCTGTGCCTGCAAATGGTCTGTTGGGATCAGTGCACTGTCCCAGTTAAACTAAATAAACAAAGCACAATGTCGCACCAGTTATACACAATCTCAACATTTTATGCAGCACTCAGAAAAAAAAAAGCTGAACAGGAAATACAGAGAATGGAGAGCCTTGGAATCATTAAGGACCAATCAGACCCTACAGAATAGATTAATAATACAGTCATGCTTATGAATGCTGGCAAGACTTGCATTTGTATTGATCAGAAATTTTTAAATTAGGTGACTGAATGAAAATATAACCTATTTTTAGAGTTGAAAAAGTAGCTTCAAGAATCCCAAATGAGTTGCTTTCCTTGCTAGGATGCAAAGCAAGGTTTCCAATAGATAAATCTAGAGTGGGAAGTTCTAAAGATGTGTGTAACTAATTTGTCATTAGGAAGATAATGACCCCTTAGATTTCCATTTGGCATTTCACCATCACCAGAAATATTCAAAAGAGCTGCTGCATATCTGTTTACAATATTTTCCAAGAATCCAAGTCATCAATCATAAACAATGATTTATTAGTAAAGGTAAGACAGAAGAAGATGACAACAAAGTGATAAGTGCCAGATATGATGAACAGATTAAACCTGCACAATTCCTGCACAGTTTCAAGTCTAATAAGAACAAAGTAAAATCTGAGTGACACGTCTGAAATACATGGGTAATTGCTTGAATGTTAGTGTCAGAAGGAATAAAACCAGATCTGTAAAAAAAAAAAAAAAAGAAAAGAAAAAAGTAACTGTCAATACTAGAGGAAAATCGGGCATTGCAGTGATTTCCAAGCATGCTTGATCATACAAAATTTGTACCTGCTATAGCTGAAATAAATATCTCTCCAACAAAGCTTTAAGAGTAAGCTACAGCTTGGGAACAGACCTATGAACAGGAAGAATTACAGATGTTCTAGCATTAAAATACTCAGTGTGAGTAAAGTTAATTATGATACAAGTACATTCTGGTAAAATGATACAAGAACTGTGAACTAACAAGCAAACAGGCCAACGGCCTACAGATAAAGACCGTTCACAAAAGGACCGAACAGATAAGCTCAGACAGAAAAGGGAACAACTGTTAGCAACAGAATATTTTTATAAAAAATTCCGCGAATACCATGTGTGGTTAAAGATGTTCAGAAGAAAACAGACCATAAACTATTACAAAGCATATTCAGAAAGTGTTGTGAAAATCACTTCAAAGATTGCACAGGATGTTACTTAACCTACAGAATTATGATGTGAAAAGGATACCGAGACAAAGAAAGAGCCTACACATATTAGAAAGCTGAGCAGAGCATATTTCTTGAAGCTACGTGGAGATCTGTTAAAAGAACTGTTTAATTTTTGAGTAATAACAGTTATTAAAAGCTACAAAAGAAAGTAAAAGAATTTCAGAAGTGCACTGACAATGGTTTAGCAATCTTGCTTCACACATACTGGGGTCTCAGCGGTCTTTGCTTCAATCCGGAGAAAGGTGTCTTTTATATGCTCTACTCTGTTAACTTTCCACCCCATCAAGCACATCAGGAGGCAACTCCCACTATGGATCACTCCTCCCCTTATACAGAGTGATTGACAAGCACCCTCCCACAGAGTGGCAAGGAGGGATGGACATGACTATCATTCACCAGAATCATCAATCAATCCTAGGCCGACTGGGCTGTCATCAGGGCTCTATCCCTCTATGTCACCAGAGTGGCCCAATCTTGTTAAATTCTTGAGATGAAGAAAGCCACCTAAGAAACATTTTATATATATATTATAGATGGGTCTAGGACACATGCTCGACTAGCATATGTCCGAATCACAAAACATCGAACACACATACACGAAAGCGCTTAACATCGAAAAGCGCTTCCATGTATGTGTAGTTCAAAAAAAAAAATCTACGTTTCTGCAGGGGGGCTTCGCCCCCCCCTGCATCCCCCACCCCCCTAATTTAATATTCTCACTCCAAGATCGCACTACAGTGGGGAAAAGGGAATTTTTCCTTACCCGCACTGTAGTCCGATCTACGAAACAGGCACACATACATGGAAGCGCCTTTTGATGTTAAGCGCTTTCGTGTATGTGTGTTTGATGTTTTGTGATTCGGACATGTGTCCGGATCCCATTTTATATATATATATATATATATATATATATATATATATATATATACATACATACATACAAAGTGACACACACACACACACACATATATACATATACACATACATATGTTAATAATAATAATAGTAAGAAATTAATAAATAGTTTAAATTTATTAAAATGTGTTTTAAATATGCTTTTGAAAAAAAAAGTAGGCTGTGCCAAGCACAGTGTAAAGTAATGTTCACATTAATTTTAAATGGTCATTGTAACTCAGTGTATGCTACTTCAGGGATTATTTACATTTTCTCATTTGCAAAATGAAGTTAACATCTATGGGTATATGTCTAAAAGATGAAGGAGTTGGCTACAGTGAGTCCAAAGCCATGTAATATTCAACATTTATTTTTTGGGAGGGGGTACTAATGCCATCACTTATACTGATTGACTTGCCCACCCGTTCACAGTGAAGCTTTCCTCTTTACTTGCTCTCTCAAGGCAAGACACAACCACAAAGTCCACCATTCAGTCATCCAGAGTATTGTCCTGATAAGTGGCTGAAGCCCAACCCTTAGGTGGCTGACTTACATGACTACAAGGGCCTACATAGCCTCCCCCTTACATATATATGCTCCCAGACATATGTACCGAAGGCTACATCACAGGTTTTGTAGGATCAAGCTCACAGCACCTGTCAATCTCTACAGGACAAAAGGTCAATCATCTCCTTACTCCATGGCAATGGGCGTATTTGGAACCATCAATTCCCTCCCCCCAGGATGGGTATGTTGGCATCCACTGCTCACTCCCAACTTGCTCCTAGCAGGTCTCCCAGCACACTATCAACCAAATGAACTTGGGTTGTCTGGAACACAGTTACGACTTTATCCCTCTGTTCTACGGAGCTGGATGCATATCCCAAATAGTTCATTTTGGGACTTAAGTCCTAATGAAGGCAAGATCACATTGATTGTATATGTATTTTATAATGTATTAAGTATCTTGATGTAAGAGAAAAGTTATTTTACAGGGACAGAATAGCACTAATGCTGCTTAGCTGAAATCTGATGCTGATAGCATATTAATCTTTGGTCATTAATTTACGTACTCCTCTAATAATGGGCTTGTGAAGGTAAAGATGCTAACAAGAATCTCGTTTGTGTTCCAAAATGAAAGTCCATGCAGAGTGCTGTTTGCCATTCTTAAAGGGGGCATATGATGTCGAGTGCAGTGGCCCTAGACAAGAGACAGCAGAGTAAATAAAGACCTGAAAGATGATGCCAGGACAAAGCTGGACAGTATTCTGGATCCCTGTAACAGGAAGAGCGATCCAAATGGTAGGGTTCCAGAAAGATAGAGAGACAGAGACAGGGATACCTACAGAAAAAGATTGCATTTGTACGGGAAATGTACTGTAGATACTTGCTAATAACTTTTGTTTTGTGAAGGATCCACATCGCTATGCTTTTGTACAATAAGCTACATTAAGATACATTAGTGTTTTTCTAACATTACTGTTTCTGCTGCCTTCCATTACACACACACACACACACACACACACACACACACACACACACACACACACACACACACGCACGCACGCACACACACACACAGAGACACGTGCACCATCCTTCATGATTTGTACTTCATTTTTGTAAACTTTTCAGTTCAGAATTTCATAAACAAAACTATTTTTGTGACTCTGTCAAGTTAATTATCACGTCTAGAACTGCAAGGAGAGACTCTACATTAATGAGCACCGTGTTATTTACTAAATTTTTATCTCATAATTCATACTTATACACTGCCCTGTTGTGCTTTCACAAATACAGCATAACACACAGGAAAAACTTTTGACTGCATTTACTGCCTACAAACTGACCTATAACCACTGCTAACTAAATTCTGGGACTGCAGTTAATTAATGCACACTATTTCCTTTGTCATAGCTTCAAATTTGCTTATTCAACTTAAAAGATGAAAAAATAGGGAACACTGAACAAGGGCAAACTGGCTTAGGAAGAAAGAAGAGGAACAGAGGTTCTAATAGAAACCAAACTGCAAAGGAAGAATATTTTCATCATCAGATTTTACAATGTAACGACCTTATGCAACTCTTAGTTTTTAGGCAAACTCTAGTCTTATGCAAATATAAGTTTTCTTGGCAGAAACTTTTCATCAACAGATTTTGAATGACTGCAACAGACTTATGGAAACCTGAGTTATTTAGGCAGGTCTAGAGATTGTGCCTATGGCAGCCTTATTATGAATTCCAAGAAGAGACTCAGTCATAATTCCATCTGTCTGTAAAGTCTTGACGTAGCTACTAGTATAGCCGGTCTGACTACAACTTTATTTATTTATTTTACGTTTGGTTACCGGGAAAGTCCGACTGGACATAGGTCCTTTTTCAGTGGAGGCCCAGGAGAAAAGCTCTACAAATAACATTTACATAAACAATAAACAGTAACAGTTTACAGTTCAGCTCATACAGTGCAGTACAATGATGAGTAGCAATATTTAACATATAACAAAATGTACATAACAGGATCAACAAATAGCAGTCTTAGTTTCACCATAGAGTAGCTTTTACATTTTAGCAGCTGCCAAAGGGTATAGCAAGGGAAAGACATGGATAGATGTAATCAAATAAGAAATTAAATAAGAAAAGGTGAAGAGAGAAGTGGGGTGAA
Source organism: Protopterus annectens (assembly GCF_019279795.1). Classification (NCBI taxonomy): domain Eukaryota; kingdom Metazoa; phylum Chordata; order Ceratodontiformes; family Protopteridae; genus Protopterus; species Protopterus annectens. Next base: position 10,545,470 of record NC_056741.1, on the reverse strand, counting down.
AGTGTAACTGATGGTCGCGTGGAAGAAGATGAGTAGGAAGGGAGGGTCTTAGTATTAGCCTGTACTCACATTTGCAGAGGATCGAGTTCAACAAATTTAACCTTAAGGACTTTTTAAACTGAAGTATAGAGGCTGTGGCAGTGATGGGGGGGGGGGGGGTTGTTCCAGTGTTTTGCTAGAGTAGAGGGATGAACCTGCTATATTATTATCTTTAGTTACTTTGAGGAGAACTTTGTTAGTGGAGCATTGTTTTCTGGTACAAGAGTATGGAAGTATCAGGTCAC